>NW_024739647.1:0-12389 GCF_018991925.1 Homarus americanus | reverse complement strand
GGTAATAGTGTTGCAGTGAATATGTGGTAATTGTGTTGTAGTGAATATGTAAAGACAGTAAATTTGTCAGACATGAATGCTTACTAGTGAAGCCATGCTGAGAATTATTGATCAAGTTTTTATCGAGGTGATTTTGAATTGAGTTTGAAAATATTGCTTCCAGTAATTTGCCTTCAATTGGTGTTCAACTGAGTGGACGGTAGTTTGAGGATAGCCCACCCACTTCGAGTCGAAAATTCGTCCTTCACCGTGCATGACGTCATCTGGTCCGCAGGGTGGGACCTCAGTTAGCAGCAGGCCGTCGTGGTGTGAGGGTCTGTGACAATGCCTGATAAATACGCCATATCTAGATACAAACTACATCATAAAAGTTTGTTATTTCGTCGATTTCCAAAGAATAAAAAACAGAAAAAAAGGTGTATTTTATTGTGCATGGAGCAAATATATAGAGTACAACACGAGAAAGGGCGATAAATGATAGCCGTTGGCAGGTTTATATTTAAATTCCACAAATTCGAATGTTCAACCAGGGAAGAAGAAGTGGAGAGACAAGTAGTTATCTGTTGCTTCCAACTGGCCTATTACAGGCTCATTTTGTTATGTTCTTTTTACTACCGTTTTCTTCCACTGCGGCCAGTAACGTGACACAACAAGTTCTGCCTCCTGCACGTGGGTTGACCTCAAGGTGTTTTCATACACCTGATGAACTTCATTCCTTTCTTGCAATGCGTCTTCAATTTATGCATTCTGAATGTTTTGTTCAGTACTTTATAAAGTACCCAGGCATTTGGGGCATTCTCCGTTGCATGTGTCAACACCTCATCAAGATTAGGTGGGACCTTTTTCATTTTTCTCATGCCATCAATTATGAGGGTGGCAAGTTCATACACGTTTTGCTTTAATCTCTCGGGTGTATACAATTCATCGGTCATACAAACCTTTTCCTCTGAAGTCCCCAACACATTTAATTTGTCGGGAATATAAACAAAGTTTCGTCCTTGCTCATCGTGCGCGACAAATACGGTTCTCCCAATCCGCATTAAACGTTATTTTACGGTCGTGGGCATGCGAGACAAATAGTGCCAAGAGCCGAAGCACTTTCAAAATTAAGGTGTCAGTTAGGTCGCCTTCTAAGAATTATTTAAAGGTGAGTGGGTTCTAAATTTCTGGATTGAATTATCCTATTTTTATATTTTTCATCCGTGTCCCAAGGTAAGCTATTCGCTGATCTTCAAACGAGGTGTCTTCAGACAGCTTATCCTCGGGCAGAATATCTTCAGGCAGCTTACCCTCGGGCAGAATACCTTCAGGCAGCTTACCCTCGGGCAGAATATCTTTAGACAAATTATCTACGCCCTTCGGTGATCTCTCCCAAAATCTCATAAATTTATAAAGTTGTGAAATCCCCAAGATAACGAGAACAGCAGCAAACAGAGCCAGCAAAAGGGAATAGACTGGGAAGGATTCGCTTTTGGCTTCTTTTATCAAATTTTGCATTTGCTTCACCTCCCGTAGAGTACATTTATAATATATGTACCAGCCTACAATTGGTACTTTTCTCCAGGGGAAATCACAAGTAACAGGCCGGGGCTCGGGCTCAGGTGGGCCTCCAATAAAGGCATACAAAAAGGTGTTACCCTTTCTTAATAAATAGTCTGTACGAGACCGTAACTCTTTTAGATCAAATTCCAATATTAGTTTTTCTTGGTCGAGTCTTTGTTAGGCGTAGAACAAAAACAACCAAATGACGATTAGTTGCACACTAACCACCAGAAGTAAATTAAGTTTACTAACCATGTTTTTCTTTACTTTACAGTGTTATGATTTTAAAGCGTTTAAAAATTGCGTTAAACTGAAGATTATTAGAATCAGGTTGGAACAACTATCTTCGACAACATACTGTACATAGTAAGCGGACAGTATAAGTGGAGGTTAAATCTTTTATCATTACAAAAGTTCAGAACCTGTAGTACAGTACTAGTGTTGTAGTGAATATGTAGTAATAGTGTTGTAGTGAATATGTGGTAATAATGTTGTAGTGAATATGTGGGAATAGTGTTGTGGTGAATATGTGGTAATTCAGTTGTAGTGAATATGTAGCACTAGTGTTGTAGTGAATATGTGGTAATAGTGTTGTAGTGAATATGTAGCACTAGTGTTGTACTGAATATGTGGTAATAGTGTTGTAGTGAATATGTAGTATTAGTGTTGTAGTGAATATGTAGTAATAGTGTTGTAGTGAATATGTGGTAATAGTGTTGTAGTGAATATGTAGCACTAGTGTTGTAGTGAATATGTAGTACTAGTGTTGTACTGAATATGTGGTAATAGTGTTGTACTGAATATGTAGTATTAGTGTTGTAGTGAATATGTAGTAAAAGTGTTGTAGTGAATGTGTGGTAATAGAGTTGTAGTGAATATGTGGTAATAGAGTTGTAGTGAATATGTGGTAATAGAGTTGTAGTGAATATGTAGTACTAGTGTTGTACTGAATATGTGGTAATAGTGTTGTACTGAATATGTAGTATTAGTGTTGTAGTGAATATGTAGTAAAAGTGTTGTAGTGAATGTGTGGTAATAGAGTTGTAGTGAATATGTGGTAATAGAGTTGTAGTGAATATGTAGCACTAGAGTTGTAGTGAATATGTTGTACTAGTGTTGTAGCAAATATGTGGTAATAGTGTTGTAGTGAATATGTGGGAATAGTGTTGAAGTGAATATGTAGTACTAGTGCTATAGTGAATATGTAGTACTAGTGTTGTAGTGAATGTGGTAATAGTGTTGTAGTGAACATGTAGTACTAGTGTTAGTGTTATAGTGAATATGTAGTACTAGTGTTGTAGTGACTATGTGGTAATAGTGTTGTAGTGAATACGTGGTAATAGTGTTGTAGTGAATATGTAGTAAAAGTGTTGTAGTGAATATGTGGTAATAGTGTTGTAGTGAATACGTGGTAGTGTTGTAGTGAATATGTAGTAAAAGTGTTGTAGTGAATGTGTGGTAATAGTGTTGTAGTGAATATGTGGTAATAGAGTTGTAGTGAATATGTGGTAATAGTGTTGTAGTGAATATGTAAAGACAGTAAATTTGTCAGACATGAACGCTTACTAGTGAAGCCATGCTGAGAATGATTGATCAAGTTTTTATCGAGGTGATTTTGAATTGAGTTTGAAAATATTGCTTCCAGTAATTTGCCTTCAATTGGTGTTCAACTGAGTGGACGGTAGTTTGAGGATAGCCCACCCACTTCGAGTCGAAAATTCGTCCTTCACCGTGCATGACGTCATCTGGTCCGCAGGGTGGGACCTCAGTTAGCAGCAGGCCGTCGTGGTGTGAGGGTCTGTGACAATGCCTGATAAATACGCCATATCTAGATACAAACTACATCATAAAAGTTTGTTATTTCGTCGATTTCCAAAGAATAAAAAACAGAAAAAAAGGTGTATTGTATTGTGCATGGAGCAAATATATAGAGTACAACACGAGAAAGGGCGATAAATGATAGCCGTTGGCAGGTTTATATTTAAATTCCACAAATTCGAATGTTCAACCAGGGAAGAAGTGGAGAGACAAGTAGTTATCTGTTGCTTCCAACTGGCCTATTACAGGCTCATTTTGTTATGTTCTTTTTATTACCGTTTTCTTCTACTGCGGCCAGTAACGTGACACAACAAGTTCTGTCTCCTGCACGTGGGTTGACCTCAAGGTGTTTTCATACACCTGATGAACTTCATTCCGTTCTTGCAATGCGTCTTCAATTTATGCATTCTGAATGTTTTGTTCAGGACTTTATAAAGTACCCAGGCATTTGGGGCATTCTCCGTTGCATGTGTCAACACCTCATCAAGATTAGGTGGGACCTTTTTCATTTTTCTCATGCCATCAATTATGAGGGTGGCAAGTTCATACACGTTTTGCTTTAATCTCTCGGGTGTATACAATTCATCGGTCATACAAACCTTTTCCTCTGAAGTCCCCAACACATTTAATTTGTCGGGAATATAAACAAAGTTTCGTCCTTGCTCATCGTGCGCGACAAATACACGGTTCTCCCAATCCGCATTAAACGTTATTTTACGGTCGTGGGCATGCGAGACAAATAGTGCCAAGAGCCGAAGCACTTTCAAAATTAAGGTGTCAGTTAGGTCGCCTTCTAAGAATTATTTAAAGGTGAGTGGGTTCTAAATTTCTGGATTGAATTATCCTATTTTTATATTTTTCATCCGTGTCCCAAGGTAAGCTATTCGCTGATCTTCAAACGAGGTGTCTTCAGACAGCTTATCCTCGGGCAGAATATCTTCAGGCAGCTTACCCTCGGGCAGAATACCTTCAGGCAGCTTACCCTCGGGCAGAATATCTTTAGACAAATTATCTACGCCCTTCGGTGATCTCTCCCAAAATCTCATAAATTTATAAAGTTGTGAAATCCCCAAGATAACGAGAACAGCAGCAAACAGAGCCAGCAAAAGGGAATAGACTGGGAAGGATTCGCTTTTGGCTTCTTTTATCAAATTTTGCATTTGCTTCACCTCCCGTAGAGTACATTTATAATATATGTACCAGCCTACAATTGGTACTTTTCTCCAGGGGAAATCACAAGTAACAGGCCGGGGCTCGGGCTCAGGTGGGCCTCCAATAAAGGCATACAAAAAGGTGTTACCCTTTCTTAATAAATAGTCTGTACGAGACCGTAACTCTTTTAGATCAAATTCCAATATTAGTTTTTCTTGGTCGAGTCTTTGTTAGGCGTAGAACAAAAACAACCAAATGACGATTAGTTGCACACTAACCACCAGAAGTAAATTAAGTTTACTAACCATGTTTTTCTTTACTTTACAGTGTTATGATTTTAAAGCGTTTAAAAATTGCGTTAAACTGAAGATTATTAGAATCAGGTTGGAACAACTATCTTCGACAACATACTGTACATAGTAAGCGGACAGTATAAGTGGAGGTTAAATCTTTTATCATTACAAAAGTTCAGAACCTGTAGTACAGTACTAGTGTTGTAGTGAATATGTAGTAATAGTGTTGTAGTGAATATGTGGTAATAATGTTGTAGTGAATATGTGGGAATAGTGTTGTGGTGAATATGTGGTAATTCAGTTGTAGTGAATATGTAGCACTAGTGTTGTAGTGAATATGTGGTAATAGTGTTGTAGTGAATATGTAGCACTAGTGTTGTACTGAATATGTGGTAATAGTGTTGTAGTGAATATGTAGTATTAGTGTTGTAGTGAATATGTAGTAATAGTGTTGTAGTGAATATGTGGTAATAGTGTTGTAGTGAATATGTAGCACTAGTGTTGTAGTGAATATGTAGTACTAGTGTTGTACTGAATATGTGGTAATAGTGTTGTACTGAATATGTAGTATTAGTGTTGTAGTGAATATGTAGTAAAAGTGTTGTAGTGAATGTGTGGTAATAGAGTTGTAGTGAATATGTGGTAATAGAGTTGTAGTGAATATGTGGTAATAGAGTTGTAGTGAATATGTAGTACTAGTGTTGTACTGAATATGTGGTAATAGTGTTGTACTGAATATGTAGTATTAGTGTTGTAGTGAATATGTAGTAAAAGTGTTGTAGTGAATGTGTGGTAATAGAGTTGTAGTGAATATGTGGTAATAGAGTTGTAGTGAATATGTAGCACTAGAGTTGTAGTGAATATGTTGTACTAGTGTTGTAGCAAATATGTGGTAATAGTGTTGTAGTGAATATGTGGGAATAGTGTTGAAGTGAATATGTAGTACTAGTGCTATAGTGAATATGTAGTACTAGTGTTGTAGTGAATGTGGTAATAGTGTTGTAGTGAACATGTAGTACTAGTGTTAGTGTTATAGTGAATATGTAGTACTAGTGTTGTAGTGACTATGTGGTAATAGTGTTGTAGTGAATACGTGGTAATAGTGTTGTAGTGAATATGTAGTAAAAGTGTTGTAGTGAATATGTGGTAATAGTGTTGTAGTGAATACGTGGTAGTGTTGTAGTGAATATGTAGTAAAAGTGTTGTAGTGAATGTGTGGTAATAGTGTTGTAGTGAATATGTGGTAATAGAGTTGTAGTGAATATGTGGTAATAGTGTTGTAGTGAATATGTAAAGACAGTAAATTTGTCAGACATGAACGCTTACTAGTGAAGCCATGCTGAGAATTATTGATCAAGTTTTTATCGAGGTGATTTTGAATTGAGTTTGAAAATATTGCTTCCAGTAATTTGCCTTCAATTGGTGTTCAACTGAGTGGACGGTAGTTTGAGGATAGCCCACCCACTTCGAGTCGAAAATTCGTCCTTCACCGTGCATGACGTCATCTGGTCCGCAGGGTGGGACCTCAGTTAGCAGCAGGCCGTCGTGGTGTGAGGGTCTGTGACAATGCCTGATAAATACGCCATATCTAGATACAAACTACATCATAAAAGTTTGTTATTTCGTCGATTTCCAAAGAATAAAAAACAGAAAAAAAGGTGTATTTTATTGTGCATGGAGCAAATATATAGAGTACAACACGAGAAAGGGCGATAAATGATAGCCGTTGGCAGGTTTATATTTAAATTCCACAAATTCGAATGTTCAACCAGGGAAGAAGTGGAGAGACAAGTAGTTATCTGTTGCTTCCAACTGGCCTATTACAGGCTCATTTTGTTATGTTCTTTTTACTACCGTTTTCTTCCACTGCGGCCAGTAACGTGACACAACAAGTTCTGCCTCCTGCACGTGGGTTGACCTCAAGGTGTTTTCATACACCTGATGAACTTCATTCCGTTCTTGCAATGCGTCTTCAATTTATGCATTCTGAATGTTTTGTTCAGGACTTTATAAAGTACCCAGGCATTTGGGGCATTCTCCGTTGCATGTGTCAACACCTCATCAAGATTAGGTGGGACCTTTTTCATTTTTCTCATGCCATCAATTATGAGGGTGGCAAGTTCATACACGTTTTGCTTTAATCTCTCGGGTGTATACAATTCATCGGTCATACAAACCTTTTCCTCTGAAGTCCCCAACACATTTAATTTGTCGGGAATATAAACAAAGTTTCGTCCTTGCTCATCGTGCGCGACAAATACACGGTTCTCCCAATCCGCATTAAACGTTATTTTACGGTCGTGGGCATGCGAGACAAATAGTGCCAAGAGCCGAAGCACTTTCAAAATTAAGGTGTCAGTTAGGTCGCCTTCTAAGAATTATTTAAAGGTGAGTGGGGTGTAAATTTCTGGATTGAATTCTCCTATTTTTATATTTTTCATCCGTGTCCCAAGGTAAGCTATTCGCTGATCTTCAAACGAGGTGTCTTCAGACAGCTTATCCTCGGGCATAATACCTTCAGGCAGCTTACCCTCGGGCAGAATATCTTTAGACAAATTATCTACGCCCTTCGGTGATCTCTCCCAAAATCTCATAAATTTATAAAGTTGTGAAATCCCTAAGATAACGAGAACAACAGCAAACAGAGCCAGCAAAAGGGAATGGACTGGGAAGGATTCGCTTTTGGCTTCTTTTATCAAATTTTGCATTTGCTTCACCTCCCGTAGAGTACATTTATAATATATGTACCAGCCTACTATTGGTAGTTTTCTCCAGGGGAAATCACAAGTAACAGGCCGGGGCTCGGGCTCAGGTGGGCCTCCAATAAAGCCATACAAAAAGGTGTTACCCTTTCTTAATAAATAGTCTGTACGAGACCGTAACTCTTTTAGATCAAAATCCAATATTAGTTTTTCTTGGTCGAGTCTTTGTTAGGCGTAGAACAAAAACAACCAAAGGACGATTAGTTGCACACTAACCACCAGAAGTAAATTAAGTTTACTAACCATGTTTTTCTTTACTTTACAGTGTTATGATTTTAAAGCGTTTAAAAATTGCGTTAAACTGAAGATTATTAGAATCAGGTTGGAACAACTATCTTCGACAACATACTGTACATAGTAAGCGGACAGTATAAGTGGAGGTTAAATCTTTTATCATTACAAAAGTTCAGAACCTGTAGTACAGTACTAGTGTTGTAGTGAATATGTAGTAATAGTGTTGTAGTGAATATGTGGTAATAATGTTGTAGTGAATATGTGGTAATAGTGTTGTAGTGAATATGTAGCACTAGTGTTGTACTGAATATGTGGTAATAGTGTTGTAGGGAATATGTAGTATTAGTGTTGTAGTGAATATGTAGTAATAGTGTTGTAGTGAATATGTGGTAATAGTGTTGTAGTGAATATGTAGCACTAGTGTTGTAGTGAATATGTAGAACTAGTGTTGTACTGAATATGTGGTAATAGTGTTGTAGTGAATATGTAGTATTAGTGTTGTAGTGAATATGTAGTAATAATGTTGTAGTGAATATGTAGTAATAGTGTTGTAGTGAATATGTGGTAATAGAGTTGTAGTGAATATGTAGTACTAGTGTTGTACTGAATATGTGGTAATAGTGTTGTACTGAATATGTAGTATTAGTGTTGTAGTGAATATGTAGTAAAAGTGTTGTAGTGAATGTGTGGTAATAGAGTTGTAGTGAATATGTGGTAATAGAGTTGTAGTGAATATGTAGTACTAGAGTTGTAGTGAATATGTTAGTACTAGTGTTGTAGTGGGAATATGTGGTAATAGTGTTGTAGTGAATATGTAGTACTAGTGTTGTAGTGAATATGTGGTAATAGTGTTGTAGTGTTGTATGTAGTACTAGTGTTGTAGTGTAGTGTTGTAGTGAACATGTAGTACTAGTGTTGTAGAGAACATATAGTACTAGTGTTGTCGAGAACATGTAGTACTAGTGTTGTAGTGACTATGTGGTATAGTGTTGTAGTGAATACATTGGTAATAGTGTTGTGGTGAATATGTAGTAAAAGAGATGTTGTAGTGGAATGTGTGGTAATGGTGTTGTAGTGGGCTGTGGTAGTGTTGTAGTGAATATGTAGTAATAGTGTTGTAGTGAATGTGTGGTAATAGTGTTGTAGTGAATATGTGGTAATAGAGTTGTAGTGAATATGTGGTAATAGTGTTGTAGTGAATATGTAAAGACAGTAAATTTGTCAGACATGAACGCTTACTAGTGAAGCCATGCTGAGAATGATTGATCAAGTTTTTATCGAGGTGATTTTGAATTGAGTTTGAAAATATTGCTTCCAGTAATTTGCCTTCAATTGGTGTTCAACTGAGTGGACGGTAGTTTGAGGATAGCCCACCCACTTCGAGTCGAAAATTCGTCCTTCACCGTGCATGACGTCATCTGGTCCGCAGGGTGGGACCTCAGTTAGCAGCAGGCCGTCGTGGTGTGAGGGTCTGTGACAATGCCTGATAAATACGCCATATCTAGATACAAACTACATCATAAAAGTTTGTTATTTCGTCGATTTCCAAAGAATAAAAAACAGAAAAAAAGGTGTATTGTATTGTGCATGGAGCAAATATATAGAGTACAACACGAGAAAGGGCGATAAATGATAGCCGTTGGCAGGTTTATATTTAAATTCCACAAATTCGAATGTTCAACCAGGGAAGAAGTGGAGAGACAAGTAGTTATCTGTTGCTTCCAACTGGCCTATTACAGGCTCATTTTGTTATGTTCTTTTTATTACCGTTTTCTTCTACTGCGGCCAGTAACGTGACACAACAAGTTCTGTCTCTGCATTAAAAAGGTTGACCTCAAGGTGTTTTCCTTACCTGATGAACTTCATTCCGTTCTTGCAATGCGTCTTCAATTTAATACACAATTTCTAGATGTTTTATTCAGGACTGCAAAGAATGCCAGGCATTTGGGGCATTACCATTTTATGTGTCAACACCTCATCAAAGATTAGGTGGGACGCACACATTTTCTCATGCCATCAATTATGAGGTGGCAGTTCCATACACGTTTTGCCTTTAATCTCTCAGGTGTATACAATTCATCAGAGTCATAAAACCTTTTCCTCTGAAGTCCCCAACACATTTTAATTTGTCGGGAATATAAACAAAGTTTCGTCCTTGCTCATCGTGCGCAACAAATACACAGTTCTCTAATCCGCATTAAACACTTACGGTCGTGGGCATGAGACAAATAGTGCCAAGAACTGACACTTTCAAAATTAAAAGGTGTCCAGTTAGGTCGCCTTCAGAACAACTAAAAGGTGAGTGGGTTCTAAATTTCTGGATTGAATTATCCTATTTTTATATTTTTCATCCGTGTCCCAAGGTAAGCTATTCGCTGATCTTCAAACGAGGTGTCTTCAGACATCTTATCCTCGGGCAGAATATCTTCAGGCAGCTTACCCTCGGGCAGAATACCTTCAGGCAGCTTACCCTCGGGCAGAATATCTTTAGACAAATTATCTACGCCCTTCGGTGATCTCTCCCAAAATCTCATAAATTTATAAAGTTGTGAAATCCCCAAGATAACGAGAACAGCAGCAAACAGAGCCAGCAAAAGGGAATAGACTGGGAAGGATTCGCTTTTGGCTTCTTTTATCAAATTTTGCATTTGCTTCACCTCCCGTAGAGTACATTTATAATATATGTACCAGCCTACAATTGGTACTTTTCTCCAGGGGAAATCACAAGTAACAGGCCGGGGCTCGGGCTCAGGTGGGCCTCCAATAAAGGCATACAAAAAGGTGTTACCCTTTCTTAATAAATAGTCTGTACGAGACCGTAACTCTTTTAGATCAAATTCCAATATTAGTTTTTCTTGGTCGAGTCTTTGTTAGGCGTAGAACAAAAACAACCAAATGACGATTAGTTGCACACTAACCACCAGAAGTAAATTAAGTTTACTAACCATGTTTTTCTTTACTTTACAGTGTTATGATTTTAAAGCGTTTAAAAATTGCGTTAAACTGAAGATTATTAGAATCAGGTTGGAACAACTATCTTCGACAACATACTGTACATAGTAAGCGGACAGTATAAGTGGAGGTTAAATCTTTTATCATTACAAAAGTTCAGAACCTGTAGTACAGTACTAGTGTTGTAGTGAATATGTAGTAATAGTGTTGTAGTGAATATGTGGTAATAATGTTGTAGTGAATATGTGGGAATAGTGTTGTGGTGAATATGTGGTAATTCAGTTGTAGTGAATATGTAGCACTAGTGTTGTAGTGAATATGTGGTAATAGTGTTGTAGTGAATATGTAGCACTAGTGTTGTACTGAATATGTGGTAATAGTGTTGTAGTGAATATGTAGTATTAGTGTTGTAGTGAATATGTAGTAATAGTGTTGTAGTGAATATGTGGTAATAGTGTTGTAGTGAATATGTAGCACTAGTGTTGTAGTGAATATGTAGTACTAGTGTTGTACTGAATATGTGGTAATAGTGTTGTACTGAATATGTAGTATTAGTGTTGTAGTGAATATGTAGTAAAAGTGTTGTAGTGAATGTGTGGTAATAGAGTTGTAGTGAATATGTGGTAATAGAGTTGTAGTGAATATGTGGTAATAGAGTTGTAGTGAATATGTAGTACGAGTGTTGTACTGAATATGTGGTAATAGTGTTGTACTGAATATGTAGTATTAGTGTTGTAGTGAATATGTAGTAAAAGTGTTGTAGTGAATGTGTGGTAATAGAGTTGTAGTGAATATGTGGTAATAGAGTTGTAGTGAATATGTAGCACTAGAGTTGTAGTGAATATGTTGTACTAGTGTTGTAGCAAATATGTGGTAATAGTGTTGTAGTGAATATGTGGGAATAGTGTTGAAGTGAATATGTAGTACTAGTGCTATAGTGAATATGTAGTACTAGTGTTGTAGTGAATGTGGTAATAGTGTTGTAGTGAACATGTAGTACTAGTGTTAGTGTTATAGTGAATATGTAGTACTAGTGTTGTAGTGACTATGTGGTAATAGTGTTGTAGTGAATACGTGGTAATAGTGTTGTAGTGAATATGTAGTAAAAGTGTTGTAGTGAATATGTGGTAATAGTGTTGTAGTGAATACGTGGTAGTGTTGTAGTGAATATGTAGTAAAAGTGTTGTAGTGAATGTGTGGTAATAGTGTTGTAGTGAATATGTGGTAATAGAGTTGTAGTGAATATGTGGTAATAGTGTTGTAGTGAATATGTAAAGACAGTAAATTTGTCAGACATGAACGGTTACTAGTGAAGCCATGCTGAGAATGATTGATCAAGTTTTTATCGAGGTGATTTTGAATTGAGTTTGAAAATATTGCTTCCAGTAATTTGCCTTCAATTGGTGTTCAACTGAGTGGACGGTAGTTTGAGGATAGCCCACCCACTTCGAGTCGAAAATTCGTCCTTCACCGTGCATGACGTCATCTGGTCCGCAGGGTGGGACCTCAGTTAGCAGCAGGCCGTCGTGGTGTGAGGGTCTGTGACAATGCCTGATAAATACGCCATATCTAGATACAAACTACATCATAAAAGTTTGTTATTTCGTCGATTTCCAAAGAATAAAAAACAGAAAAA
>NW_024739646.1:0-13236 GCF_018991925.1 Homarus americanus | reverse complement strand
CGATCAGGGGACTTTGTTATACTCGACCAGGGGCCTTTGTTATGCTCGATAAGGAGCCTTTGTTATATTCGATCATGGGACTTTGTTATACTCGACCAGGGGACATTGTTATACTCGACCAGGGACCTTTTTTATACTCGATCAGGGGGTTTTGTTAAACTCGATGAGGGGGCTTTGTTATACTCGATCAGGGGACTTTGTTATACTCGGCCAGGGGACATTGTTATTCTCGATCAGGGGGCTTTGTTATACTCGATTAGGGACTTTATTATACTCGATCAGGGGAATTTATTATACTCGATCTGGGGGCTATGTTATACTCAATCAGGGGACTTTGTTATTCTCGACAAGGGGACATTGTTATACTCGATCAGGGGACTTTGTTATACTCGATCAGGGGTTTTTGTTATACTCAATCAGTGGACTTTGTTATACTCGACCAGGGGACTTTGTTATACTCGATCAGGGGACTTTGTTATTCTCGACCAGGGGCCTTTGTTATACTCGATCAGGGGCCTTTGTTTTACTCGATAATGGGACTTTGTTATACTCGACCAGGGGACTTTGTTATACTCGACAAGGGGGCTTTTTTCATACTCAATCAGGGGGCTTTGTTATACTCGATCAGAGGGCTTTGTTATACTCGATCAGGGAACTTTGTTATACTCGATCTGTTGAATTTGTTATACTCGATCAAGGGAATTTGTTATACTCGACCAGGGGCCTTTGTTATACTCGATCAGGGGACTTTGTTATTCTCGATTACGGGACTTTCTTATACTCGATCAAGGGACTTTGTTATACTAGAACAGGGGACTTTGTTATACTCGATCAGGGGACTTTGTTATTTTGATTATGGGACTTTGTTATACACGATCATGGGACTTTGTTATACCTCTCGGATCAGGGGACATTGTTATATTAATGACCAGGGGACTTGTTATACTCTGGATCAGGGACTTTGTTATACTTCAGAACAGGACTTTGTTATACTCTGATCAGGGACTTTTGTTATAATTCGACCAGGGCCTTTTTTGTTATGCTCCGATATGAGCCTCCTTTGTTATACTCGATCATGGGACTTTGTTATACTCGACCAGGGGACATTGTTATACTCAACCAGGGAGCTTTTTTATGCTCGATCAGTGGGTTTTGTTATACTCGATGAGGGGGCTTTGTTATACTCGATCAGGGGACTTTGTTATACTCGACCAGGGGACTTTGTTATACTCGACGAGGGGGTGTTGTTATATTCGATCATGGGACTTTGTTATACTCGACAAGGGGACATTGTTATACTCGACCAGGGAGCTTTTTTATACTCGATCTGGGTTTTTTTTTAAACTCGATGAGGGAGCGTTGTTATACTCGATCAGGGGACTTTGTTATACTCGACCAGGGGACTTTGTTATACTCGATCAGGGGGCTTTGTTATACTCGATGAGGGACTTTGTTATACTCGATCAGGGGAATTTGATATACTCGATCTGGGGGCTTCGTTATACTCAATCAGGGACTTTGTTATTCTCGACCAGGGGACTTTGTTATTCTCGATCAGGGGAATTTGTTATACTCGATCAGGGGGTTTTGTTATATTCAATCAGTGGACTTTGTTATACTCGACCAGGGGATTTTGTGATACTCGATCAGGGGACTTTGTTATACTCGATCAGGGTAATTTGTTGTACTCGATTAGGGGGCCTTTGTTATACTCGACCAGGGGATCTTTTTATACTCGACAAGGGCTTTTTTCTATACTCAATCAGGGGGCTTTGTTATACTCGAATAGGACTTTGTTGTTGTCGACCAGGGGACTTTGTTATAATTCGGCGAGGGGGCTTTGTTATACCGATCAGGGAATCCTTTTGTTAGACTCCACCAGGGCTTTTGCGGAAATGATCAGGGGCTTTGCTTATACTCAAATCAGGGAATTTTGTTATACTCGATCAGGAATTTGTTATACCTGATCTAGGCTTTGTTTATACTCAATCAGACCTTGTTAGTACACTTAATCAGACTTTATTTACTCGATCAGGGGAATTTGTTATACTCGATCAGGGGGTTTTGTTATATTCAATCAGTGGACTTTGTTATACTCGAACAGGGGATTTTGTTATACTCGATCAGGGGACTTTGTTATACTCGATCAGGGAAATTTGTTGTACTCGATTAGGGGGCCTTTGTTATACTCGACCAGGGGACCTTTTTATACTCGACAAGGGGGCTTTTTTCATACTCAATCAGGGGGCTTTGTTATACTCGATTAGGGGACTTTGTTATGCTCGACCAGGGGACTTTGTTATACTCGATGAGGGGCCTTTGTTATACTCGATCAGGGAACTTTGTTATACTCGATCAGGGGAATTTGTTATACTCGATCAGAGGAATCTGTTATACTCGACCAGGGGCCTTTGTTATACTCGATCAGGGGACTTTGTTATACTCGATTACGGGACTTTGTTATACTCGATCAATCGACTTTGTTATACCAGAACAGGGGGCTTTGTTATACTCGATCAGGGGACTTTGTTATTCTAATTATGGGACTTTGTTATACACAATCATGGAACTTTGTTATACTCGATCAGGGGAGTTTGTTATACTAGAACAGGGACTTTGTTATACTCGATAATGGGACTTTGTTATACTCGACCAGGGGACATTGTTATACTCGACCAGGGGGCTTTTTTATACTCGATCAGGGGGCTTTGTTATACTCGATCAGAGGGCTTTGTTATACTCGATCAGGGGACTTTGTTATACTCGATCAGGGGAATGTGTTATTTTTTGGACAGGAGCCTTTGTTATACTCAATTTGGAGCCTTATACTCGATCATGGGACTTTGTTATACTCGACCAGAGGGCTTTTCTATACCCGATGAGGGTGCTTTGTTATACTCGATCAGAGGGCTTTTTTATACTCGATTAGGGGACTTTGTTATACTCGATCATGGGACTTTGTTATACTCGATCAGGGAACTTTGTTATACTCGAGCAGGGGACTTTGTTATACTCGATTACGGGACTTTGTTATACTCGATCAAGGAACTTTGTTATACTACAACAGGGGACTTTGTTATACTCGACCAGGGGACATTGTTATACTCGACCAGGGGCCTTTGTTATACTCGATCAGGGGCCTTTGTTTTACTCGATAATGGGACTTTGTTATACTCGACCAGGGGACTTTGTTATACTCGTTCAGGGTACTTTGTTGTACTCGATTAGGGGGCCTTTGTTATGCTCAATCAGGGACCTTTGTTACGCTCGATAATGGGACTTTGTTATACTCGACCAGAGGGCTTTTTTATACTCAATGAGGAAGCTTTGTTGTACTCGATCAGTTAGCTTTGTTATACTCGATCAAGGGACTTTGTTACACTCGACCAGGGGACTCTGTTATACTCGATCAGGGGGCTTTGTTATACTCGATCAGGGGAATTTGTTATACTCGATCAGGGGAATTTGTTATACTCGACCAGGGGACTTTGTTATAGTCGATCAGGGGACTTTGTTATACTCGATTAGGGGCCTTTGCTATACTCGATCAGGGGCCTATGTTATACTCGATAATGGGACTTTGTTATACTCGACCAGGGGCCTTTGTTATACTCGATCAGGGGCCTTTGTTATACTCGATAAAGGGACTTTGTTATACTCGACCAGGGGACTTTGTTATACTCGACCAGGGGGCTTTTTTTACATGCGATCAGGGGCTTTCTTATACTCGATCAGAGGGCTTTGTTATACTCGACGAGGGGACTTTGTTATACTCGACGAGGGGACTTTGTTATACTCAATTAGGGAACTTTGTTATACTTGATCAAGGGCCTTTTTATATTCGATAAAGGACTTTGTTATGCTCGACCAGGGGACTGTTATACTCGACGAGGGCTTTGTTATATCGCCTCAATTAGAAACTTTGTTATACTCGAACAGGGGACTTTGTTATACTCGATCAAGGGACTTTGTCATACTCGATCAGGGGACTTTGATATACTCGATCAGGGAACTTTGTTATACTCGATCAGGAATGTTTGTTATACTCGATCAATGGACTTTGTTATACTCGATCAGGGGACTTTGTTATACTCGATCAGGGGACTTTGTTATACTCGACCAGGGGCCTTTGTTATACTCGATCAGGGGCCTTTGTTATACTCAATTAGGGAACTTTGTTATACTTGATCAAGGGCCTTTTATATTCGATAAGGGGACTTTGTTATACTCGACCAGGGGACTTTGTTATACTCGACGAGGGGGCTTTGATATATTCAATTAGAAACTTTGTTATACTCGAACAGGGGACTTTGTTATACTCGATCAAGGGACTTTGTCATACTCGATCAGGGGACTTTGTTATACTCGACCAGGGGACTTTGTTATACTCAATCCGGGGGCTTTGTTATACTCGATGAGGGGAATTTGTTATACTCGACCAGGGGACTTTGTTATAGTCGATCAGGGGACTTTGTTATACTCGACGAGGACTTTGTCATACTTTCGATCAGGGACTTTGTTATACTCGATCAGGAACTTTGTTATACTCGAGCAGGGGACTTTGTTATACTCGATTACGGGACTTTGTTATACTCGATCAAGGGACTTTGTTATACTAGAACAGGGGACTTTGTTATACTCGACCAGGGGACATTGTTATACTCGAACAGGGACCTTTGTTATACTCGGTAGGGGCCTTTGTTTACTCGATAATGGGACTTTGTTATACTCGACCAGGGGACTTTGTTATACTCGATCAGGGTACTTTGTTTTACTCGATAAGGGGGCCTTTGTTATACTAGATCAGGGACCTTTGTTACGCTCGATAATGGGACTTTGTTATACTCGACCAGAGGGCTTTTTATACTCAATGAGGAAGCTTTGTTGTACTCGATCAGAGAGCTTTGTTATACTCGATCAAGGGACTTTGTTACACTCGACCAGGGGACTCTGTTATACTCGATCAGGGGGCTTTGTTATACTCAATCAGGGGAATTTGTTATACTCGATTAGGGGAATTTATTATACTCGACCAGAGGACTTTGTTATAGTTGATCAGGGGACTTTGTTATACTCGATTAGGGGCCTTTGTTATACTCGATCAGGGGCCTATGTTATACTCGAAAATGGGACTTTGTTATACTCGACCAGGGGCCTTTGTTATACTCGATCAGGGGCCTTTGTTATACTCGATAAAGGGACTTTGTTATAATCGACCAGGGGACTATGTTATACTCGACCAGGGGGCTTTTTTTACACGCGATCAGGGGGCTTTCTTATACTCGATCAGAGGGCTTTGTTATACTCGACGAGGGGACTTTGTTATACTCAATTAGGGAACTTTGTTATACTTGATCAAGGGCCTTTTTATATTCGATAAGGGGACTTTGTTATACTCGACCAGGGGACTTTGTTATACTCGACGAGGGGGCTTTGATATACTCAATTAGAAACTTTGTTATACGCGAACAGGGGACTTTGTTATACTCGATCAAGGGACTTTGTCATACTCGATCAGGGGACTTTGTTATACTCGATCAGGGAACTTTGTTATACTCGTTCAGGAATGTTTGTTATACTCGATCAGTGGACTTTGTTATACTCGATCAGGGGACTTTGTTATACTCGATCAGGGGACTTTGTTATACACGACCAGGGGCCTTTGTTATACTCGATCAGGGGCCTTTGTTATACTCAATTAGGGAACTTTGTTATACTTGATCAAGGGCCTTTTTAAATTCGATAAGGGGACTTTGTTATACTCGACCAGGGGACTTTGTTATACTCGACGAGGGGGCTTTGATATACTCAATTAGAAACTTTGTTATACTCGAACAGGGGACTTTGTTATACTCGATCAAGGGACTTTGTCATACTCGATCAGGGGACTTTGTGATACTCGATCAGCGAACTTTGTTATACTCGATCAGGAATGTTTGTTATACTCGATCAGTGGACTTTGTTATACTCGATCAGGGGACTTTGTTATACTCGATCAGTGGACTTTGTTATACTCGACCAGGGGCCTTTGTTATACTCGATCAGGGGCCTTTGTTATACTCGATAATGGGACTTTGTTATACTCAATCCGGGGGCTTTGTTATATTCGATAAAGGGACTTTGTTATATACTCGACCAGGGACTTTGTTATACTCGACGAGGGGCTGTTATACACAATTAGAAACTTTGTTATACTTGAACAGGGGACTTTGTTATACTCGATCAAGGGACTTTGTCATACTCGATCAGGGGACTTTGTTATACTCGACCAGGGGACTTTGGTATACTCAATCCGGGGGCTTTGTTATACTCAATGAGGGGAATTTGTTATACTCGACCAGGGGACTTTGTTATAGTCGATCAGGGGACTTTGTTATACTCGATTAGGGGCCTTTGTTATACTCGATGAGGGGCCTATGTTATACTCGATAATGGGACTTTGTTATACTCGACCAAGGGACTTTGTTATACTCAAGCAGGGGACTTTGTTATACTCGATTACGGGACTTTGTTATACTTGATCAGGGGCCTTTGTTTTACTCGATAATGGGACTTTGTTATACTCGACCAGGGGACTTTGTTATACTCAACAAGGGGGCTTTTTTCATACTCAATCAGGGGGTTTTGTTATACTCGATCAGGTGACTTTGTTAAACTCGATTAGGGGACTTTGTTATACTCGACCATGGGCCTTTATTATACTCGATCAGGGGAATTTGTTATACTCGATCTGGGGGCTTTGTTATACTCAATCAGGGACTTTGTTATACTCGACCAGGGGACTTTGTTTTACTCGATCAGGGGAATTTGTTATACTCGATCAGGGGGTTTTGTTATATTCAATCAGTGGACTTTGTTATACTCGACCCGGGGATTTTGTTATACTCGATCAGGGGACTTTGTTATACTCGATCAGGGAAATTTGTTGTACTCGATTAGGGGGCCTTTGTTATACTCGACCAGGGGACCTTTTTATACTCGACAAGGGGGCTTTTTTCATACTCAATCAGGGGGCTTTGTTATACTCGATTAGGGGACATTGTTATGCTCGACCAGGGGACTTTGTTATACTCGATCAGGGGAATTTGTTATACTCGATCAGAGGAATCTGTTATACTCGACAAGGGGCCTTTGTTATACTCGATCAGGGGACTTTGTTATACTCGATTACGGGACTTTGTTATTCTCGATCAAGGGACTTTGTTATACCAGAACAGGGGGCTTTGTTATACTCGATGAGGGGACTTTGTTATTCTAATTATGGGACTTTATTATACACAATCATGGAACTTTGTTATACTCGATCAGGGGACTTTGTTTTACTCGACCAGGGGACTTTGCTATACTCGATCAGGGGAGTTTGTCATACTAGAACAGGGACTTTGTTATACTCGATAATGGGACTTTGTTATACTCGACCAGGGGACATTGTTATACTCGACCAGGGGGCTTTTTTATACTCGATCAGGGGGCTTTGTTATACTCGATCAGAGCGCTTTGTTATACTCGATCAGGGGACTTTGTTATACTCGATCAGGGGAATGTGTTATTTTTTGGACAGGATCCTTTGTTATACTCAATTTGGAGCCTTTGTTATACTCGATCATGGGACTTTGTTATACTCGACCAGAGGGCTTTTCTATACCCGATGAGGGGGCTTTGTTATACTCGATCAGAGGGCTTTGTTATACCTCGATTAGGGGACTTTGTTATACTGATCATGGACTTTGTTATACCGATCAGGGAACTTTGTTATACCTTTAGCAGGACTTCATATACCCGATTACGGGACTTTGTTATACCCGACTGGCGGACTCAGCCATTTAAATAGGGACTTTTGTTATACTCGACCAGGGACATTGTTATACTCGACCAGGGGCCTTTGTTATACTCGATCAGGGGCCTTTGTTTTACTCGATAATGGGACTTTGTTATACTCGACCAGGGGACTTTGTTATACTCGATCAGGGTAATTTGTTGTACTCGATTAGGGGGCCTTTGTTATACTCAATCAGGGAACTTTGTTACGCTCGATAATGGGACTTTGTTATACTCGACCAGAGGTCTTTTTTATACTCAATGAGGAAGCTTTGTTGTACTCGATCAGAGAGCTTTGTTATACTCGATCAAGGGACTTTGTTATTCTGATTATGGGACTTTGTTATACACGATCAAGGGACTTTGTTATACTCGATCAAGGGACTTTGTTATACTAGAACAGGGGACTTTGTTATACTCGATAATGGGACTTTGTTATACTCGACCAGGGGACATTGTTATACTCGACCAGGGAGCTTTTTTATACTCGATCAGGGGGTTTTGTTAAACTCGATGAGGGGGCTTTGCTATACTCGATCCGGGGACTTTGTTATACTCGACCAGGGGACATTGTTATTCCCGATCAGGGGGCTTTGTTATACTCGATTAGGGACTTTATTATAATCGATCAGGGGAATTTGTTATACTCGATCTGGGGGCTTTGTTATACTCAATCAGGGGACTTTGTTATTCTCGACAAGGGGACATTGTTATACTCGATCAGGGGACTTTGTTATACTCGATCAGGGGGTTTTGTTATACTCAATCAGTGGAATTTGTTATACTCGACCAGGGGACTTTCTTATACTCGATCAGGGGACTTTGTTATTCTCGACCAGGGGCCATTGTTATACTCGATCAGGAGCCTTTGTTTTACTCGCTAATGCGACTTTGTTATACTCGACCAGGGGACTTTGTTATACTCGACAAGGGGGCTTTTTTCATACTCAATCAGGGGGCTTTGTTATACTCGATCAGAGGGCTTTGTTATACTCGATCAGGGAACTTTGTTATACTCGATCTGTTGAATTTGTTATACTCGATCAGGGGAATTTGTTATTCTCGACCAGGTGCCTTTGTTATACTCGATCAGGGGAATTTGTTATACTCGATTACGGGACTTTATTATACTTGATCAAGGGACTTTGTTATACTAGAACAGGGGACTTTGTTATACTCGATCAGGGGACTTTGTTATTCTGATTATGGGACTTTGTTATACACGATCAAGGGACTTTGTTATACTCGATCAGGGGACTTTTTTATACTCGACCAGGGGACTTTGTTATACTCGATGAGGGGACTTTGTTATACTAAAACAGGGGCTTTGTTATACTCGATCAGGGGACTTTGTTATACTGACCAGGGGACATTGTTATATACTCGATCAGGGCTTCGGTTATAATTTCGGATCAGTGGAATTTGTTATACTCGATCAGGGAATTTGTTATACTCGACCAGGGGACTTTGTTATAGTCGATCAGGGACTTTGTTATACCTGATTAGGGCCTTTGTTATACTCGATCAGGGCCAAGTGTTATACTTCGCTGATAATGGACTTTGTTATACTCGACCAGGGACTTGCTATACTCGACCAGGGGCTTTTTATACTCGATGAGGGGGGCTTTGCTATACCTCGATCAAGGTGGCTTGTTATATTCGATCAGGGAACTTTGTTATATTCTTTAGACCAGGGCACTTTGTTATACTCGATCAGGGGGCTTTGTAATACTCCATCAGGGAACTTTCTTATACTCGATCAGGGGAATTTGTTATACTCGATCAGAGGACTTTGTTATACTCGATTAGGGGCCTTTCTTATTCTCGATCAGGGGACTTTGTTATACTCGATCAGGGGACTTTGTTATACTCGATCAGGGGACTTTGTTATGCTCGACGAGGGGCCTTTGTTATGCTCGATAAGGAGCCTTTGTTATATTCGATCATGGGACTTTGTTATACTCGACCAGGGGACATTGTTATACTCAACCAGGGAGCTTTTTTATGCTCGATCAGTGGGTTTTGTTAAACTCGATGAGGGGGCTTTGTTATACTCGATCAGGGGACTTTGTTATACTCGACCAGGGGACTTTGTATACTCGACGAGGGGGTGTTGTTATATTCGATCATGGGACTTTGTTATACTCGACAAGGGGACATTGTTATACTCGACCAGGGAGCTTTTTTATACTCGATCGGGGTTTTTTTTTAAACTCGATGAGGGAGCGTTGTTATACTCGATCAGGGGGCTTTGTTATACTCGATGAGGGACTTTGTTATACTCGATCTGGGGAATTTGATATACTCGATCTGGGGGCTTCGTTATACTCAATCAGGGACTTTGTTATACTCGACCAGGGGACTTTGTTATACTCGATCAGGGGAATTTGTTATACTCGATCAGGGGGTTTTGTTATATTCAATCAGTGGACTTTGTTATACTCGACCAGGGGATTTTGTTATACTCGATCATGGGACTTTGTTATACTCGATCAGGGTAATTTGTTGTACTCGATTAGGGGGCCTTTGTTATACTCGACCAGGGGACCTTTTTATACTCGACAAGGGGGCTTTTTTCATACTCAATCAGGGGGCTTTGTTATACTCGATTAGGGGACTTTGTTATGGTCGACCAGGGGACTTTGTTATACTCGATGAGGGGGCTTTGTTATACTCGATCAGGGAACTTTGTTATACTCGACCAGGGCACTTTGTTATACTCGATCAGGGGGCTTTGTAATACTCCATCAGGGAACTTTCTTATACTCGATCAGGGGAATTTGTTATACTCGATCAGGGGGCTTTGTTATACTCAATCAGGGACTTTGTTATACTCGACCAGGGGACTTTGTTTTACTCGATCAGGGGACTTTGTTATACTCGATCAGGGTACTTTGTTGTACTCGATTAGGGGGCCTTTGTTATACTCGATCAGGGACCTTTGTTACGCTCGATAATGGGACTTTGTTATACTCGAGCAGAGGGCTTTTTTATACTCAATGAGGAAGCTTTGTTGTACTCGATCAGAGAGCTTTGTTATACTCGATCAAGGGACTTTGTTACACTCGACCAGGGGACTCTGTTATACTCGATCAGGGGGCTTCGTTATACTCGATCAGGGGAATTTGTTATACTCAATCAGGGGAATTTGTTATACTCGACCAGGGGACTTTGTTTTAGTCGATCAGGGGACTTTGTTATACTCGATTAGGGGCCTTTGTTATACTCGAATTGGGGCCTATGTTATACTCGATAATGGGAATTTGTTATACTCGACCAGGGGACTTTGTTATACTCGACCAAGGGGCTTTTTTATACTCGATCAGGGGGCTTTGCTATACTCGATCACAGGACTTTGTTATATTCGATCAGGCTACTTTGTTATACTCGACCAGGGGACTTTGTTATACTCGATCAGGGGGCTTTGTAATACTCGATCAGGGAACTTTGTTATACTCGATCAGGGGAATTTGTTATACTCGATCAGAGGACTTTGTTATACTCGATTAGGGGCCTTCTTCTTCTCGAGCAGAGGACTTTGTTATACTCGATCAGGGGACTTTGTTATACTCGATCAGGGGACTTTGATATACTCGACCAGGGGCCTTTGTTATACTCGATAAGGAGCCTTTGTTATATTCGATCATGGGACTTTGTTATACTCGACCAGGGGACATTGTTATACTCGACCAGGGAGCTTTTTTATACTCGATCAGGGGGTTTTGTTAAACTCGATGAGGGGGCTTTGTTATACTTGATCAGGGGACTTTGTTATACTCGACCAGGGGACATTGTAATTCTCGATCAGGGGGCTTTGTTATACTCGATTAGGGACTTTATTATACTCGATCAGGGGAATTTGTTATACTCGATCTGGGGGCTTTGTTATACTCAATCAGGGGACTTTGTTATTCTCGACAAGGGGACGTTGTTATACTCAATCAGGGGACTTTGTTATACTCGATCAGGGGGTTTTGTTATACTCAATCAGTGGACTTTGTTATACTCGACCAGGGGACTTTGTTATACTCGATCAGGGGACTTTGTTATTCTCGACCAGGGGCCTTTGTTATACTCGATCAGGGGCCTTTGTTTTACTCGATAATGGGACTTTGGTATACTCGACCAGGGGACTTTGTTATACTCTACAAGGGGGCTTTATTCATACTCAATCAGGGGGCTTTGTTATACTCGATCAGAGGGCTTTGTTATACTCGATCAGGGAACTTTGTTATACTCGAGCTGTTGAATTTGTTATACTCGATCTGGGGAATTTGTTATACTCGAACAGGGGCCTTTGTTATACTCGATCAGGGGACTTTGTTATACTCGATTACGTGACTTTCTTATACTCGATCAAGGGACTTTGTTATACTAGAACAGGGGACTTTGTTATACTCGATCAGGGGACTTTGTTATTCTGATTATGGGACTTTGTTATACACGATCATGGGACTTTGTTATACTCAATCAGGGGACATTGTTATACACGACCAGGGGACTTTGTTATACTCGATCAGGGGAATTTGTTATACTAGAACAGGGGCTTTGTTATACTCGATCTGGGGACTTTGTTATACTCGACCAGGGGACTTTGTTATACTCGATCAGGGCGCTTTGTTATACTCGATCAGTGGAATTTGTTATACTCGATCAGGGGAATTTGTTATACCCGACCAGGGGACTTTGTTATAGTCGATCAGGGGACTTTGTTATACTCGATTAGGGGCCTTTGTTATACTCGATCAGGGGCCTATGTTATACTCGATAATTTGACTTTGTTATACTCGACCAGGGGACTTTGTTATACTCGACCAGGGGGCTTTTTTTATGCTCGATCAGGAGGCTTTGCTATACTCGATCACAGGGCTTTGTTATCTTCGATCAGGGGAATTTGTTATACTCGACCAGGGCACTTTGTTATACTCGATCAGGGGGCTTTGTAATACTCGATCAGGGAACTTTGTTATACTCGATCAGGGGAATTTGTTATACTCGATCAGAGGACTTTGTTAAACTCGATTAGGGGCCTTTCTTATTCTCGATCAGGGGACTTTGTTATACTCGATCAGGGGACTTTGTTATACTCGATCAGGGGACTTTGTTATACTCGACCAGGGAACTTTGTTATGCTCAATAAGGAGCCTTTGTTATATTCGATCATGGGACTTTGTTATACTCGACCAGGGGACATTGTTATATTCGACCAGGGAGCTTTTTTATACTCGATCAGGTGGTTTTGTTATACTCGATCAGGGGGCTTTGTTATACTCGATCAGTGGAATTTGTTATACTCGAACAGGGGAATTTGTTATACTCGACCAAAGGACTTTGTTATAGTCGACACAGGGGACTTTGTTATACTCGATTAGGGGCCTTTGTTATACTCGATCAGGGGCCTATGTTATACTCGATAAT
>NW_024739645.1:0-15887 GCF_018991925.1 Homarus americanus | reverse complement strand
TCGATCAGGGGCTTTTGTTAAACTCGATCAGGGGCCTTTCTTATACTCAATCAGGGGACTTTGTTATACTCGATCTGGGGACTTTGTTATACTCGATGAGGGGACTTTGTTATATTCGATGAGGGGACTTTGTTATACTCGATCATGGGACTTTGTTATACTCGATCAGGGGACTTTGTTATATTTGATCAGGGGACTTTGTTATATTCGATCAGGGGACTTTGTTATCCTCGACCAGGGGAGTTTGTTATACTCGATCAGGGGACTTTGTTATACTCGATCAGGGAACTTTGTTATACTCGATCAGTGGCCTTTGTTATACTCGTTCAGGCACCTTTGTTATATTCGATCAGGGGCCTTTCATATACTCGACCAGGGGGACTTTGTTATATTCGATGAGGGGACTTTGTTATACTCGATCATGGGACTTTGTTATACTCGATGAGGGGCCTTTGTTATACTCGATGAGGGGATTCTGTTATACTCGATCAGGGCTTTGTTATATACTCGATCAGGGACTTTGTTATTCTCGATGAGGGCCTTTGTTATACTCGTTCGGAAGCGCCTTTGTTATACTCGATGAGGGGCTTTTGTTAAACTCGATCAGGGGCCTTTGTTATACTCGTTCAGGCACCTTTATTATATTCGTTGAGGGGCCTTTGTTATACTCGACCAGGGGACTTTGTTATACTCGATCAGGGGACTTTGTTATACTCGATCAGGGGACTTTGTTATATTCGATGAGGGTACTTTGTTATACTCGATCATGGGACTTTGTTATACTCGATCAGGGGCCTTTGATATACTCGATCAGGGGCCTTTGCTTTACTCGATCAGGGAACTTTGTTATACTCGATCAGGGAACTTTGTTATATTCGATGAGGGGACTTTGTTATACTCGATCATGGGACTTTGTTACACTCGATGAGGGGCCTTTGTTATACTCGATGAGGGGACTTTCTTCTACTCGGTGAGGACTTTTATTTATACTCGATCAGGGACTGTTATACTCGATCAGGGACTTTGTTATATTCGATGAGGGACTTTGTTATACTCGATCATGGGACTTTGTTATACTCGATGAGGGCCTTTGTTATACTTTCGATGAGGGACTTTCTTCTACTCGATCAGGGACTTTGTTATACTCGATCAGGGGAATTTGTTGTATTCGATGAGGGGACTTTGTTATACTCGATCATGGGACTTTGTTATACTCGATCAGGGGCCTTTGTTATACTCGATCAGGGGCCTTTGTTATACTCGATCAGGGGACTTTGTTATACTCGATCATGGGACTTTGTTATACTCGATGAGGGTCCTTTGTTATACTGGATGAGGGGACTCTGTTATACTCGATCAGGGGACTTTGTTATACTCGATCAGGGGACTTTGTTATATTCGATGAGGGACTTTGTTATTCTCGATCATGGGACTTTGTTATCTCGATGAGGGGCCTTTGTTATAATCGATGAGGGGACTTTGTTCTACTCGATCAGGGGAATTTGTTATTCTCGATCAGGGGACTTTGTTATATTCGATGATGGGACTATTTTATACTCGATCATGGGACTTTGTTATTTTCGATGAGGGGCCTTTGTTATACTCGATCAGGGGCCTTTGTTCTACTCGATCAGGAGACTTTGTTATATTCGATCAGGGACTTTGTTATATATTCGATCAGGGACTTTGTTATCCTCGACCAGGAGTTTGTTATACTCGATCAAGGGACTTTATTTATACTCGATCAGACGACTTTGTTATACTCGGTAGGGGACTTTGTTATACTCGATCAGGGGACTTTTGTTAAGCTCGATCAGAGGCCTTTGTTATTCTCGATTAGAGGACTTTGTTAAACTCGATGAGAACTTTGTTATACTCGATCAGGGGCCCTTGTTATACTCGATTAGGGGCCTTTGTTATACTCGATCAGGGGCCTTTGTTATTCTCGATTAGAGGACTTTGTTAAACTCGATGAGGAGAATTTGTTATACTCGATCAGGGGTCTTTGTTATATTCGATGAGGGGACTTTGTTATACTCGATCAGGGGACTTTGTTATTCTCGATCAGGGGGAGTTTATTATATTCGATCCAGGGGCTTTGTTATATTCGATCAGGGAACTTTGTTATACTCGATCAAGGGCCTTTGTTATACTCGTTGAGGCGCCTTTGTTATATTCGATCAGGGGCTTTTGTTATACTCGACCAGGGGACTTTGTTATACTCGATCAGGGGCTTTTGTTAAACTCGATCAGGGGCCTTTCTTATACTCAATCAGGGGACTTTGTTATACTCGATCTGGGGACTTTGTTATACTCGATGAGGGGACTTTGTTATATTCGATGAGGGACTTTGTTATACTCGATCATGGGACTTTGTTATACTCGATGAGGGGCCTTTGTTATACTCGATGAGGGGACTCTGTTATACTCGATCAGGTGACTTTGTTATACTCGATCAGGGGACATTGTTATATTCGATGAGGGGACTTTGTTCTACTCGATCAGGGGACTTTATTTATACTCGATCAGGGGATTTTGTTATATTCGATGGGGGACTTTGATATACTCGATCATAGGACTTTCTTATACTCGATCAGGGCCTTTGTTATACTCGATCAGGGGACTGTTTTTCCTCGACCAGGGACTTTCTTATACTCGGCAGGGGTTTTTGTTATATACTCGATCAGGGGAGTTTGTTAGCCTCGATCAAAGGCCTTTGTTACTTATACTCGATCAGGGACTTTGTTATACTAGATCATGGGACTTTGTTATACTCGATGAGGGAGCTGTTTATGCTGGATAGAGGGGGACTTTGTTTTACACTCGATCGGGGACTTTGTTATACTCGATCAGGGTGACATATTCGATGAGGGACTTTGTTTATACTCCAGACATGGAACTGTTATACTCGATCAGGGGACTTTGTTACCTCGATTAGGGCAGTCTATTATACTCGACGCCAGGGGACTCTATTATATACTCGATCAGGGGACTTTGTCATACTCGATCAGGTGCCTTTGTTATACTCGATCAGGGGACTTTGTTGAACTCGATCAGGGGACTTTGTTATACTCGATCAGGGAACTTTGTTATATTCGATGAGGGGGACTTTGTTCTACTCGATCAGGGGACTTTGTTATACTCGATCAGGGGACTTTGTTACACTCGACTAGGGCAGTCTGTTATACTCGACCAGGGGACTCTGTTATACTCGATCAGGGAACTTTGTCATACTCGATCAGGTGCCTTTGTTATACTCGATCAGGGGACTTTGTTGAACTCGATCAGGGGACTTTGTTATACTCGATCAGGGGACTTTGTTATACTCGATCAGGGGACTTTGTTACACTCGATTAGGGCAGTCTGTTATACTCGACCAGGGGACTTTGTTATACTCGATGAGTGGCCTTTGTTATACTCGATGAGGGGACTCTGTTATCCTCGATCAGCGGACTCTGTTCTACTCGATCAGGGGACTTTGTTATACTCGATCAGGGGACTTTGTTATATTCGATGAAGGGACTTTGTTATACTCAATCATGGGACTTTCTTATACTCGATCAGGGGCCTTTGTTATACTCGATTAGGGAACTTTGTTATACTCGATCAGGGGGCTTGTTTATATTCGATGAGGGGACTTTGTTATACTCGATCATGGGACTTTGTTACACTCGATGAGGGGCCTTTGTTATACTCGATGAGGGGACTTTGTTCTACTCGATCAGGGGACTTTGTTATACTCGATCAGGGGACTTTGTGACACTCGATCAGGGGACTTTGTTACACTCGATTAGGGCAGTCTGTTATACTCGACCAGGGGACTCTGTTATACTCGATTAGGGGACTTTGTCATACTCGATCAGGTGCCTTGTTATACTCGATCAGGTGACTTTGTCATACTCGATCAGGTGCCTTTGTTATACTCGATCAGGGGACTTTGTTGTACTCGATCAGGGGACTTTGTTATATTCGATAAGGGGAATTTGTTATACTGGATCATGTGACTTTGTTATACTCGATGAGTGGCCTTTGTTATACTCGATGAGGGGACTCTGTTATCCTCGATCAGCGGACTCTGTAATACTCGATCAGGGGACTTTGTTATACTCGAAAAGTGGCCTTTGTTATACTCTTTTAGAGGACTTTGTTTTACTTGAACAGGGGTCTTTGGTAAACTCGATCAAAGGCCTTTGTTATTCTCGATTAGAGGACTTTGTTAAACTCGATGAGGAGACTTTGTTATACTCGATCAGGGGCCCTTGTTATACTCGATCAAAGGCCTTTGTTATACTCGATTAGAGACTTTGTTAAGCTCGATCAGGGGACTTTATTTATACTCGATCATGGGACTTTGTTGTTATACTCGATCAGGGGACGGCAGTATATTCGATTAGGGGATTTTGTTATACTCGATCATGGGACTTTGTTACACTCGATGAGGGGCCTTTGTTATACTCGATGAGGGGACTTTGCTCTACTCGATTAGGGGACTTTGTTATACTCGATCAGGGGACTTTGTTATATTCGGTGAGGGGATTTTGTTATACTCGATCAGGGGCCTTTGTTATACTCGATCAGGGGCCTTTGTTATACTCGTTCAGGCAGCTTTGTTATATTCGATCAGGGGCCTTTGTTGCTATTCGATGAGGGACTTTGTTATGCGATCATGGGACTTTGTTATATTCGATCAGGGAACTTTGTTATACTCGATCAGGGGACTTTCTTATATTCGATTAGGGGACTTTGTTATACTCGATCATGGGACTTTGTTACACTCGATGAGGGGCCTTTGTTATACTCGATGAGGGGACCTTGCTCTACTCGATTAGGGGACTTTGTTATACTCGATCATTGGACTTTGTTATATTCGATGAGGGGAAATTGTTATACTCGATCAGGGGCCTTTGTTATACTTTATCAGGGGGCTTTGTTTTACTCGATCAGGGGACTTTGTTATTCTCGATCAGGGGGACTTTGTTATACTCGATCAGGAACTTTGTTATACTCGATCAGGGAACTTTGTTATACTCGATCAGGGGCCTTTGTTATACTCGTTCAGGCACCTTTGTTATATTCGATCAGGGGCCTTTGATATACTCGACCAGGGGACTTTGTTGCTATACTCGATGAGGGACCTTTGTTATACTCGACCAGGGGACTTTGTTATACTCGATCAGGGGCCTTTGGTAAACTCGATCAGTGGCCATAGTTATACTCGATCAGGGGACTTTGTTATACTCTATCAGGGAACTTTGTTATACCCGATCAGGGGACTTTGTTATACTCGATCAGGGAAATTTGTTATACTCGATCAGGGGCCTTTGTTATACTCGTTCAGGCACCTTTGTTATATTCGATCAGGGGACTTTCGCCTTATACTCGACCAGGGGGACTTTGTTATATTCGATGAGGGGACTTTGTTATACTCCGATCATGGGACTTTGTTATACTCGATGAGGGCGCTGTTATACTCGATGAGAGTTCTGTTATACTCGATCGGGGGACTTTGTTATAGTCGATCAGGGACTTTGTTATATTCGATGAGGGGACTTTGTTATACTCGATCATGGGACTTTGTTATACTCGATGAGGGGCCTTTGTTATACTCGATGAGGGGATTCTGTTATACTCGATCATGGGACTTTGTTATACTCGATGAGGGGCCTATGTTATACTCAATGAGGGGACTTTGTTCGACTCGATCAGGGGACTTTGTTATACTCGATCAGGGGACCTTGTTATATTGGATGAGGGGACTTTGTTATACTCGATCATGGGACTTTGTTATACTCGATCAGGGGCCTTTATTATACTCGATCAGGGGACTTTGTTATCCTCGACCAGGGGAGTTTGTTATATTCGATCAGGGGACTTTGTTAAACTCGATCAGAGGCCTTTGTTATACTCGATCAGGGGACTTTGTTATACTCGATCAGGGAACTTTGAAATACTCGATCAGGGGCCTATGTTCTACTCGTTCATGCGCCTTTGTTATATTCGATGAGGGGCCTTTGTTATACTCGACCATGGGAATTTGTTATACTCGATCATGGGACTTTGTTATACTCGATGAGGGGCCTTTGTTATACTCGATGAGGGGACTTTGTTCTACTCGATCAAGGGACTTTGTTATACTCGATGAGGGGACTTTGTTATATTCGATGAGGGGACTTTGTTATACACGATCATGGGACTTTGTTATATTCGATCAGGGGCCTTTGTTATACTCGATCAGGGGCCTTTGTTATACTCGTTCACGGGATTTTGTTATACTCGATCAGGGGACTTTGTTATATTCGATGAGGGGGCTTTGTTATACTCGATCAGGCGAATTTGTTATGCTCGATTAGGGGACTTTGTTATACTCGATGAGGGGACTTTGTTATACTCGATGAGGGGCCTTTGTTAAACTCGATCAGAGGCCTTTGTTATACTCGATCAGGGGACTTTGTTACTCATCAGGGGACTTTGTTACACTCGATTAGGGCAGTCTGTTATACTCGACCAGGGGACTCTGTTATACTCGATCAGGGGACTTTGTCATACTCGATCAGGTGCCATTGTTATACTCGATCAGGGGACTTTGTTGTACTCGATCAGGGGACTTTGTTATATTCGATAAAGGGACTTTGTTATACTGGATCATGGGACTTTGTTATACTCGATGAGTGGCCTTTGTTATACTCGATGAGGGGACTCTGTTATCCTCGATCAGCGGACTCTGTAATACTCGATCAGGGGACTTTGTTATACTCGAAAAGTGGCATTTGTTATACTCTTTTATAGGCCTTTGTTATACTCGAACAGGGGCCTTTGTTAAACTCGATCAAAGGCCTTTGTTATTCTCGATTAGAGGACTTTGTTAAACTCGATGAGGAGACTTTATTATACTCGATCAGGGGCCTTTGTTATACTCGATCAGGGGCCTTTGTTATTCTCGATTAGAGGACTTTGTTAAACTCGATGAGGAGAATTTGTTATACTCGATCAGGGGTCTTTGTTATATTCCATGAGGGGACTTTGTTATACTCGATCAGTGGACTTTGTTATTCTCGATCAGGGGGAGTTTATTATATTCGATCCAGAGGCTTTGTTATACTCGATCAGGGAACTTTGTTATACTCGATCAAGGGCCTTTGTTATACTCGTTGAGGCGCCTTTGTTATATTCGATCAGGGCCTTTGTTATACTCGACCAGGGGACTTTGTTATACTCGATCAGGGGCTTTTGTTAAACTCGATCAGGGGCCTTTGTTTTACTCAATCAGGGGACTTTGTTATACTCGATCAAAGGCCTTTGTTATACTCGTTCAGGCGCCTTTGTTATATTCGATTAGGGGCCTTTGTTATACTCGACCAGGGTACTTTGTTATACTCGATCATGGGACTTTGTTATACTCGATCATTGGACTTTGTTACACTCGATGAGGGGCCTTTGTTATACTTGATGAGGGGACTTTGCTGTACTCGATTAGGGGACTTTGTTATACTCGATCAGGGGCCTTTGTTATTCTCGATCAGGGAACTTTGTTATACTCGATCAGGGAACTTTGTTATATTCGATGAGGGGACTTTGTTATACTCGATCATGGGACTTTGTTACAATCGATGAGGGGTCTTTTTTATTCTCGATCATGGGACTTTGTTATACTCGATCAGGGGACTTAGTTACACTCGATGAGGGGACTTTGCTCTATTCGATTAGGGGACTTTGTTATACTCGATCAAGGGACTTTGTTATATTCGATGAGGGGACTTTGTTATACTCGATCATCGGACTTTGTTATACTCGACCAGGGGTCTTTGTTATACTCGATCAGGGGCCTTTGTTATACTTGATCAGGGGGCTTTGTTATACTCGATCAGGGGACTTTGTTATTCTCGATGAGGGGCCTTTGTTATACTCGTTCAGGCGCCTCATCAGGGGCCTTTGTTATACTCGGGGCCTTTGTTATACTCGTTCAGGCGCCTTTGTTATATTCGATTAGGGGCCTTGTTATACTCGACCAGGGGCCTTTGTTATACTCGATCAGGGGCTTTTGTTAAACTTGTTCAGGGGCCTTTGTTATACTCAATCAGGGGACTTTTGTTATACTCGATCAGGGGACTTTGTTATACTCGATCAGGGGACTTTGTTATATTCAATGAGGGGACTTTCTTATACTCGATCATGGGACTTTGTTATACTCGATCAGGGGCCTTTGATATACTCGATCAGGGGCCTTTGCTTTACTCGATCAGGTAACTTTGTTATACTCGATCAGGGGACTTTGTTATATTCGATGAGGGGACTTTGTTATACTCGATCATGGGACTTTGTTACACTCGATGAGGGGCCTTTGTTATACTCGATGGGGACTTTGTTATACTCGATCAAGGGACTTTGTTACACTCGATTAGGGCGGTCTGTTATACTCGACCAGGGGACTTTGTTATATGCTCGATGAGTGGCTGTTTATGCTCGATGGGGGGACTCTGTTATCCTCGATCAAGCGGACTCCTGTTCTCGATCAGGGGACTTTGTTATACTCGATCAGGGGACTTTGTTACTGTTTTAGATTGAAGGGACTTTGGTATACTCCAATCATGGGACTTTCTTATACTCGATCAGGGCCTTTGTTATACTCGATTAGGGAACTTTTGTTATACTCGATCAGGGGCTTTGTTATATTCGATGAGGGACTTTGTTATACTCGATCCTTGGGACTTTGTTACACACACTCGATGAGGGCCTTTGTTATACTCGATGAGGGGACTTTGTTCTGCTCGATCAGGGGACTTTGTTATACTCGATCAGGGGACTTTGTGACACTCGATCAGGGGACTTTGTTACACTCGATTAGGGCAGTCTGTTATACTCGACCAGGGGACTCTGTTATACTCGATTAGGGGACTTTATCATACTCGATCAGGTGCCTTGTTATACTCGATCAGGTGACTTTGTCATACTCGATCAGGTGCCTTTGTTATACTCGATCAGGGGACTTTGTTGTACTCGATCAGGGGACTTTGTTATATTCGATAAGGGAATTTGTTATACTGGATCATGTGACTTTGTTATACTCGATGAGTGGCCTTTGTTATACTCGATGAGGGGACTCTGTTATCCTCGATCAGCGGACTCTGTAATACTCGATCAGGGGACTTTGTTATACTCGAATAGTGGCCTTTGTTATACTCTTTTAGAGGCCTTTGTTATACTCGAACAGGGGCCTTTGGTAAACTCTGGACTGTGCTGCCTTGTTATTCTTGACAGAGGACTTTGTTAAACTCGATGAGGAGATTCTTGTTATAATTTCGATCAGCTCCTTGTTATTCGGGATCAGAGGCCTTTTGTTATACTTCCGATTAGAGGACTTGTTAAACCGATCAGGGGACTTTGTTATACTCGGATCATGGGACTTTGTTATACTCGATCATAAGACCTTGTTACACTCCTGAGGGCCTTTGTTATACTTGATGAGGGGACTTTGCTGTACTCGATTAGGGGACTTTGTTATACTCGATCAGGGGCCTTTGTTATACTCGATCAGGGAACTTTGTTATACTCGATCAGGGAACTTTGTTATATTCGATGAGGGGACTTTGTTATACTCGATCATGGGACTTTGTTACACTCGTTGAGGGGCCTTTGTTATTCTCGATCATGGTACTTTGTTATACTCGATCAAGGGACTTTGTTATACTCGACCAGGGGTCTTTGTTATACTCGATCAGGGGCCTTTGTTATACTTGATCAGGGGGCTTTGTTATACTCGATCAGGCGACTTTGATATTCTCGATGAGGGGACTTTGTTATATTCGATGAGGGGACTTTGTTATACTCGATCATGGGACTTTGTTATACTCGATCAGGGGCCTTTGATATACTCGATCAGGGGCCTTTGCTTTACTCGATCAGGAACCTTTGTTATACTCGATCAGGGACATTGTTATATTCGATGAGGGGATCTCTTTGTTATACTGATCGGCGGGACTTTGTTACACTTCCCGATGAGGGCCTTTGTTATACCTCGATGAGGGGATCTCTTCACTTTCGATCATAAACTTGTTATACCTCGATCCGGGGGAATTTATAGGTCTGATGAGGGACTTTGTTACACTCGATCATGGACTTTGTTATACTCGATCAGGGCCTTTGTTATACTCGATCAGGGCCTTTGTTATACCTTGATCAGGACTTTGTTATACTCGATCATGGGACTCTTTGTTATACCTGATGAGGGCCTGTTATACTGGATGAGGGACTCTGTTATACTCGATCAGGGGACTTTGTTATACTCGATCAGGGGACTTTTGTTATATTCGATGAGGGGACTTTGTTATACTCGATCATGGGACTTTGTTATACTCCATGAGGGGCCTTTGTTATACTCGATGAGGGGACTCTGTTATACTCGATCAGGGGACTTTGTTATACTCGATCAGGGGACTTTGTTATATTCGATTATGGGACTTTGTTATACTCGATCATGGGACTTTGTTATACTCGATGAGGGGCCTTTGTTATACTCGATGAGGGGACTTTGTTCTACTCGAACAGGGGACATTGTTATATTCGATCAGGGGACTTTGTTATATTCGATCAGGGGACTTTGTTATCCTCGACCAGGGGAGTTTGTTATACTCGATCAAGGGACTTTGTTATACTCGATCAGACGACTTTGTTACACTCGGTGAGGGGACTTTGTTATACTCGGTCAGGGGACTTTGTTAAACTCGATCAGAGGCCTTTGTTATTCTCGATTAGAGGACTTTGTTAAACTCGATGAGGAGACTTTGTTATACTCGATCAGGGGCCCTTGTTATACTCGATTAGGGGCCTTTGTTGTACTCGATTAGGGGCCTTTATTATTCTCGATTAGAGGACTTTGTTAAACTCGATGAGGAGAATTTGTTATACTCGATCAGGGGTCTTTGTTATATTCGATGAGGGGACTTTGTTATACTCGATCAGGGGACTTTGTTATTCTCGATCAGGGGGAGTTTATTATATTCGATCCAGGGGCTTTGTTATACTCGATCAGGGAACTTTGTTATACTCGATCAAGGGCCTTTGTTATACTCGTTGAGGCGCCTTTGTTATATTCGATCAGGGGCCTTTGTTATACTCGACCAGGGGACTTTGTTATACTCGATCAGGGGCTTTTGTTAAACTCGATCAGGGCCTTTCTTATAACTCAATCAGGGGACTTTGTTTATACTCGATCTGGGGACTTTGTTATACTCTGATGAGGGACTTTGTTATATTCGATGAGGGGACTTTGTTATACTCGATCATGGGACTTTGTTATACTCGATCAGGGACATTGTTATATTCGATGAGGGGACTTTGTTATACTCGATCATGGGACTTTGTTATACTCGATGAGGGGCCTTTGTTATACTCGATCAGGGGACTTTCTTCTACTCGATCAGGGGACTTTGTTATACTCGATCAGGGGATTTTGTTATATTCGATGAGGGGACTTTGTTATACTCGATCATGGGACTTTCTTATACTCAATCAGGGGCCTTTGTTATACTCGATCAGGGGACTTTGTTTTCCTCGACCAGGGGAGTTTGTTATAAACGATCAGGGGACTTTGTTATACTCGATCAGGGGAATTTGTTATACTCGGTGAGGGGACTTTGTTATACTCGATCAGGGAAGTTTGCTAACCTCGATCAGAGGCCTTTGTTATACTCGATCAGGGGACTTTGTTATACTCGATCATGGGACTTTGTTATACTTGATGAGGGGCCTTTGTTATACTCGATGAGGGGACTTTGTTCTACTCGATCAGGGGACTTTGTTATACTCGATCAGGGTGACTTTGTTATATTCGATGAGGGGACTTTGTTATACTCGATCATAGAACTTGTTATACTCGATCAGGGGACTTTGTTACACTCGATTAGGGCAGTCTGTTATACTCGACCAGGGGACCTGGTTATACTCGATCAGGGATTTGTCATACTCGATCAGGTGCCTTTGTTATACTCGATCAGGGGACTTTGTTGAACTCGATCAGGGACTCGGTTATACTCGATCAGGAACTTTGTTATATCTGACAGGGCTTTGCTGTACTGATCAGGGATTTGTTACACCTCGATTAGGGCAGTTCTGGTTATACCGACCAGGGACTCTGTTATACCGATCAGGAACTTTGTCATACTCGATCAGGGGACTTTCAGGTTTTGCCTTTGATCATGATCAGGGACTTTGTTATACTCGATCAGGGGACTTTGTTACACTCGATTAGGGCAGTCTGTTATACTCGACCAGGGGACTTTGTTATACTCGATGAGTGGCCTTTGTTATACTCGATGAGGGGACTCTGTTATCCTCGATCAGCGGACTCTGTTCTACTCGATCAGGGGACTTTGTTATACTCGATCAGGGGACTTTGTTATATTCGATGAGGGGACTTTGTTATACTCAATCATGGCACTTTCTTATACTCAATCAGGGGCCTTTGTTATACTCGATCAGGGAACTTTGTTGTACTCGATCAGGGGACTTTGTTATATTCGATGAGGGGACTTTGTTATACTCGATCATGGGACTTTGTTACACTCGATGAGGGGCCTTTGTTATACTCGATGAGGGGACTTTGTTCTACTCGATCAGGGGACTTTGTTATGTAATGAGACAAAATCTCACATGAAGAGGTAAGGTAGGAGTTTATAGTAGTAGAGTATTATAGCGAGAGGAAATGGTAGCGTGTCTCGAGGGTATGATGTCATCACTGTATATTAACACAGGCACAGTACAAGTGTAGTATATAAAACAACAATGCGTGTTACAGCTTTATTTTACTAGTTCAATAGGGGGGATTAATAGGGGGGGGGGTTCGTACACAATTTATGATAGACTATGGTATTCTCGTATAACCTAACCTCTCAATTAGAATGGGCACTTCACTAAGTCGATCGTTGGGGAGGTTCGGGATCACTGCACTTTTACAGTCTACACAGCCAGCACTTACTGTTACACGTGGAGTTGACAGCACTTTGTCGATGGACCCAGCTGAGACTTCGTTACACTTAGTGGTGGGCTTCTCTGCCGAGCGGGACTGGGGACGTGGTAGCTGGCTCTCCCTGGTTACAAGACAACTCCCTCTCTGCGAATCCCCGAGGGAGGACCAGGACGTCCTATATATTGGGATGCGAGCCGTCAGGTTCAGCTGGCAGGGGGGGGGCGCGGCGAAGGGTCTCCTTACATTTGACCTCGCAAATGTGAGGTCAGGTCTGGACTTTTCAGAACTATCTGGGAAAGTCATCAGGTGGGGCCGTGTGTATATTGGGAGAGCAACCGTGAGAGTTCCCCTACACTTGACCTCCCAAACGTCGGGTCAGACTGGAGTTTCTGAGATGTAAGGAGAAGTCATCAGGTGGGGCCGTGTGACACGAGAGGCCCTGGTTGATTTGTGGCCCCTTGAGTTGGGCTCCAAGGGTTACATTTGACCTGGCTAATGTGAGGTCATGTCCGGCCTTTGTTCAGAGAGTAGGTTATTGTATATTGGAAGAGAGTCGGCTGGTGCCTTCTTACATGTTTTGTTGGGGCCACATGTCACATGGGAGGGGAGCTAGGCTGATTTACAATCCTTGGTCAACCGCAGAGTTACACTTGACCCCCCTAATGTCGGGTCAAGACTGGCCCCCCTCTGCGGTGTAGGACATTGTGTATATTGGGAGAGAGCCGGCTGGTGCCCTCTTACATGTGTGACATGGGAGGGGGAGCTAGTTGATTTACAACATCCTTGAGCACCTGCGAGGGATACCCTTACACTTGACCTAGGGAAGGCCTAGAGTTTCTGAGATGTAAGCTGTGGTCTGACAACCCATCACTACAGCTATACTCGATCAGGGGACTTTGTGATACTCGATCAGGGGACTTTGTTACACTCGATTAGGGCAGTCTGTTATACTCGACCAGGGGACTCTGTTATACTCGATCAGGGGACTTTGTCATACTCGATCAGGTGCCTTTGTTATACTCGATCAGGGGAATTTGTTGTACTCGATCAGGGGACTTTGTTATATTCGATAAGGGGACTTTGTTATCCTGCATCATGGGACTTTGTTATACTCGATGAGTGGCCTTTGTTATACTCGATGAGGGGACTCTGTTATCCTCGATCAGCGGACTCTGTAATACTCGATCAGGGGACTTTGTTATACTCGAAAAGTGGCCTTTGTTATACTCTTTTAGAGGCCTTTGTTATACTCGAAGAGGGGCCTTTGGTAAACTCGATCAAAGGCCTTTGTTATTCTCGATTAGAGGACTTTGTTAAACTCGATGAGGAGACTTTGTTATACTCGATCAGGGGCCCTTGTTATACTCGATCAGAGGCCTTTGTTATACTGGATCAGGGGCCTTTGTTATTCTCGATTAGAGGACTTTGTTAAACTCGATCAGGGGACTTTGTTAACCTCGATCAGAGGCCTTTGTTATACTCGCCGATCAGGGACTTTGTTATACCTGATCATGGACTTGTTATACTCGATGAGGGCCTTTTTATGCATTTCGATGAGGGGACTTTGTTCTACTGACTTCAGGGACTTTGTTATACTCGATCAGGTGACTTTGTTATATTCGATGAGGGACTTTGGTTATACCGGATCATGGAACTTGTTATACCTGATCAGGGCCTTTGCTATACTCTCCAGATCAGGGCCTTTGTTATACTCTCGATCAGGAACTTTTGTTAAACTCGATCAGTGGCCTTTGTTATACTTGATCAGGGCTTTTGTTATACTTTGATCAGGGGATCTCTGTTATCCCATCAAAGGGATTCCTGTAATAATACCCATCAGGACTTGTTATACCGAAAAGTGGCTCTTATACTCTTTAGAGTGCCTTTTCTTTATAGTGGAACAGGGCCTTTGTTAAACCTCGATCAAAAGGCCTTGTTATACCTGCTAAGGCGCTTGTTATATCTGGATTAGCTTTGTTATACTCGACTAGGGGACTTTGTTATACTCGATCATGGGACTTTGTTATACTCGATCATGGGACTTAGTTACACTCGATGAGGGGCCTTTGTTATACTTGATGAGGGGACTTTGCTGTACTCGATTAGGGGACTTTGTTATACTCGATCAGGGGCCTTTGTTATACTCGATTAGGGAACTTTGTTATACTCGATCAGGGAACTTTGTTATATTCGATGAGGGGACTTTGTTATACTCGATCATGGGACTTTGTTACACTCGATGAGGGGCCTTTGTTATTCTCGATCATGGGACTTTGTTATACTCGATCAGGGGACTTTGTTACACTCGATGAGGGGACTTTGCTCTACTCGATTAGGGGACTTTGTTATACTCGATCAAGGGACTTTGTTATATTCGATGAGGGGACTTTGTTATACTCGATCATCGGGCTTTGTTATACTCGACCAGGGGTCTTTGTTATACTCGATGAGGGGCCTTTGTTATTCTCGATGAGGGGACTTTGTTATATTCGATGAGGGGACTTTGTTATACTCGATCATGGGACTTTGTTATACTCGATCAGGGGCCTTTGATATACTCGATTAGGGGCCTTTGCTTTACTCGATCAGGGAACTTTATTATACTCGATCAGGGGACTTTGTTATATTCGATGAGGGGACTTTGTTATACTCGATCATGGGACTTTGTTACACTCGATGAGGGGCCTTTGTTATACTCGATGAGGGGACTTTCTTCTACTCGATCAGGGGACTTTGTTATACTCGATCAGGGGAATTTGTTGTATTCGATTAGGGGACTTTGTTATACTCGATCATGGGACTTTGTTATACTCGATCAGGGGCCTTTGTTATACTCGATGAGGGGCCTTTGTTATACTCGATCAGGGAACTTTGTTATACTCGATCAGGGGACTTTGTTACACTCGATGAGGGGCCTTTTTTATAC
>NW_024739644.1:5000-17992 GCF_018991925.1 Homarus americanus | reverse complement strand
TATATATATATATATATATATATAAAACCATCAAATAGAAGAGAACAAGATATTCACCTGTCATCACACCACAGGCAAAGAACATCTACCTGACGTTCAATCTCCCTGAAATTGAATACCATATCCTTCCAAACAGCAGGAGAGGGAAGGGGGGGACGCCGCATCAAACGGCCTTCACTCAAATTAGAAATACTATGTTTAGAAAAAACAAATGTTCTTTATAGAGGGATGAGACGTGTCTGTGTGAGGGCGGGAGCTATGTGTGTGTGAGAGAGAGGGTGGAGGGAGTTTTGTGTGTGGGTGTGTGAGAGTGGAGGGAGTTTTGTGTGTGTGAGGTGGAGGGAGTTTGTGTGTGGGTGTGAGAGAGGGCGAGAGGGTGGAGGGGAGTTTTGTGTGTGGGTGTGTGAGAGGAGGGAGAGGGCGAGAGGGAGGGGTTTTGTGTGTGGGTGTGTGAGAGAGGAGAGGAGGGGTGGAGGGCGGTGTGTGAGAGGGAGGGGGAGGGTGGAGGGAGTTTGTGTGTGGGTGTGTGAGAGAGGGTGGAGGAGTTTGTGTGTGTGGGAGAGGGGAGAGGGCGGAGGGAGTTTTGTGTGTGGGTGTGTGAGAGGGAGGGGCGAGAGGGTGGAGGGGAGTTTTGTGTGGGTGTGTGAGAGAGGAGGGGGAGGGGTGGAGGGGAGTTTTGGTTGTGGGTGTGTGAGAGAGGGAGAGGGGCGGAGGGAGTTTTGTGTGTGGGTGTGTGAGAGAGGGGAGGGGCAGGGGTGGAGGGAGTTTGTGTGTGGGTGTGTGGAGGAGGGAGGTGAGTGGAGGGGAGTTTTGTGTGGGTGTGTGAGAGAGGAGGGGGCGAGAGGGTGGAGGGAGTTTGTGTGTGGGTGTGTGAGGAGAGAGGGGCGAGAGGAGGGGAGTTTTGTGTGTGGGTGTGTGAGAGGAGGGGAGAGGGTGGAGGGAGTTTTGTGTGGGGTGGTGAGAGAGGGAGAGGGCGGAGGAGTTTGTGTGTGGGTGAGGGAGAGAGGGGAGGGGGCGAGGGGTGGAGGGAGTTTGTGTGTGGGGTGTGGAGAGGAGGGGGAGAGGATGGAGGGGAGTTTTGTGTGGGTGTGTGAGAGGGGAGAGGGGGAGGGAGTTTTGTGTGTGGGTGAGTTTTTGTGTGGGGTGTGTGAGAGGGAGGGGGCGAGAGGGTGGAGGGAGTTTGTGTGTGGGTGTGTGAGAGGGGAGAGGACGGAGGGAGTTTTGTGTGTGGGTGTGTGAGAGGAGGGGCGAGAGGGTGGAGGGAGTTTGTGTGTGGGTGCGTGGGGATGGATCTACCGGTTTTGTGTCGATGAGAGGGTGTGGACGGGGGCTGAGAATTACGTCTGTGTAATTATAACTTGTACATACACCTGCACTACAACGTTAAATTTAGGGTTGTTTACGAATGACTTACTTAGGTCTAATTCTGAATTGTACACGACCCCACCATTACTATAATTACCACCACCACTTCTGTAATCACCATCACTATTATAATCATAACCACCATCACTATTATAATGACCACCACCATATCCAACATCACCTACACTATCAGTATCACCGTCATCACCATTATCATGAATATTAGTATCACCATCACCATCACCACCACCACCACCACCACCACCACCATCACCATCACCATCACCACCACCACCACCATCACCATCACCACCACCACCACCACCACCACCACCACCACCACCACCTCTAGATTGTTGGCTACCTTGTTTATCTTTTCCAGCGAACTATATCGAAGGGATTATATAAATGATCTTATTGTATTCAGGGACAGGTACACTATAGTTATTGTTACTCTCTCTCTCTCTCTCTCTCTCTCTCTCTCTCTCTGTCGTTGCCACTTTGCCGGTCTGTTTGTCTATATGTTGCTTGTCAGTTTCTCTTTTGCTTTCCCCTTTCTCTCTTCCTCTCTCTCTTTCCGTCCCTCCCTTTCTTTCCTTCCTTTCTCATTTTCAATTATTTTTCTCTCGTCCTTTTCTTCCTTACTCTCGTAGGTTTCGCTCCACTCTTTCTCTCCCCTTGTTTACTCTCACTTTTTCCCTTTCTCTCCCTCTCTCTATACTACACATCCATGCATGTTTCCTCCTCCTCCTCCTCATAGGTACGACATCTCACACCCTGGGGACATAAATATATGGACGTTTTGAGGCATTATGTAAATGAGCGGGCTACAGGGAACCATTTTTACGAGAGTGGCAAGAGTTTATGACCATTGTTGAGCATGTTGCTGCAGTCGTCTGTACATGCAGCCTCCGGTATATATATATATATATATATATATATATATATATATATATATATATATATATATATATATATATATATATATATATATATATATATATATTATATATGTTGGTTTCACAGTTTAGTGGACGCCAGGGCAGGTTAGGGGCCACCTTGTCTCTGCACGTCACTTACTTTCTCTTATCCTCGAAAATTTACTTCCCGGTCACTCAGGGGGTGATTACCTGTCCGTCCAGGTGAGGTGCCCTCACACCAGGTGAATATTTTTACTATATATTTTCTCGAGCTATACTGAATATAGTATATGAATTATTATAGAAGCTTGTGACGCGTTTTTTTTTATTTTTTATTTACGGGATTAACCTACCCGGGCACAGGTCATTGACCCAGATGAGGGCCTGGGGCGAAAATGCAAATTAATAATAATATAAATATTAATAATTCAGATAAATAAAATTTATAATAAAAAATGCAATAATAATAATAATAAAATAATAATGATAATAATAATAATAATAATAACAACACTGCAATTATAATCATGTTAATAATAATAATAATAATAACAACACTGCAATTATAATCATGTTAATAATAATAATAATAATAATAATAATAATAATAATAATAATAATAATAATAATAATAAAGAACCAAAGAGAAATACAAAAATCAAAAAAGAAAAGATAAAGTGAGAAGCAATATACTGTATGTATGTTGTGTTGTCAGTGGTAAGAGAAACAATTGAGACCCTGCAATTGTTTGTAAATGAGGCAGAAAGTTAGATCAGCAACCTGGGACTTGGTCACAATTTTTGTTGATGCTATATGGAAGCAGGGTCTACCATTAGACAATACACTATGCTTCCAATATCTTCCCAGGCGGTAGTACCTCCCTGTTTGGTAGCTACCTACTACCTACTACTTAAGGGTACAGGGTACAGTACCTACAGGAAATTCTTCATCAGTGTAACGTGTGACGCGGGGTACAGTACCTACAGGAAATTCTTCATCAGTGTAACGTGTGACACGGGGTATAGTACCTACAGGGAATACTTCCTCAGTGTAACGTGTGACGCGGGGTACAGTACCTACAGGGAATACTTCCTCAGTGTAACGTGTGACGCGGGATACAGTACCTACAGGCAATACGTCCTCAGTGTAACGTGTGACGCGGGATACAGCACCTACAGGAAATACTTCCTCAGTGTAACGTGTGACGCGGGATACAGTACCTACAGGGAATACTTCCTCAGTGTAACGTGTAACGTACTTCCTCAGTGTAACGTGTGACGCGGTACAGTACCTACAGGAATACTTCTCAGTGTAACGTGTGACGCGGGGGAATACTTCCATCCAGTACCTACAGGGAATTCTTCATCAGTGTAACGTGTGACGCGGGGCACAGTACCTACAGGGAATACTTCCTCAGTGTAACGTGTGACGCGGGGTACAGTACCTACAGGGAATACTTCCTCAGTGTAACGTGTGACGCGGGGTACAGTACCTACAGGGAATTCTTCATCAGTGTAACGTGTGACGCGGGGCACAGTACCTACAGGGAATTCTTCATCAGTGTAACGTGTGACGCGGGGTACAGTACCTACTGGGAATACTTCCTCAATAGCGTGTGACGCGGGGTACAGTACCTACAGGGAATTCTTCATCAGTAGCGTGTGACGGGGGGATACGTGTTGGCCAATGTTTTGTTATGTATTGTAGAATTTATAACTGAACCTGACCTAACCCATCCTGGAAAGTGTTCCATTGGATTAGATTCAACGTCGGTAGTTAGCTGAGTAAACTGTACGTTAGATTAGGTGAAGACACATAAGGTTAAGTGAGGAAACGTTTGGTTAGTTTAGGTTGTTGCGAAACATTAGTTTCTGTTAAAGTAAGTATACATGTATTATATTAGGTTAGGCGAGGATACATTAAGTTAGGTTAGTTTAAGTTAGGGAACGTCAGGTTGGGTTACCTCTAGTTCTAAATTTAAAAGAATTAATATTTACATTCATGGCCACGAATTATACCCAACACTCCTGTTTATTATTACTGCACCATAGACAAACACCCACACCGCCGGGGAAAATCTACCTGTAATTTTATATCAAAGGCCAACAAAATAAAATTAACTTTTTTCTGCGTTGCTCTATTTGTTCATCAGAAAAATTATGTAATCATAATTCAACTGATAACGATCAAAATAAAAGGCGGTGTGAGCACATTGTACAGGATAGGGTTGCCGAGGTATTTACTCCATAGACAATATTCAAATTGGATTTTTGGAATGGCTTCGTATAACAAAACCTTTTCATTGAAGTATGTTTATTTTTAGTATATTTGAATGAAGGAATACTTGTGTATTAGTTGTCAATGTGGAAAAATATAATTTTATGTACACACATTATATATATATATATATATATATATATATATATATATATATATATATATATATATATATATATATATATATATATATATATATATATATAGTCCAATGTGACTCTGATATGTTTTTCTCACGCACATACGCCCACTCACACACACACACACACACACAAGAGAGTCAGGTAGCCAGTCACTGTACTCTGTGAGTTGGCCCCCCTTCCCACTGCTGACTCGTCCACTTCGCTAAACTGTACACCAGGGTCATGAAACTGTCACCCCGGAGTACCACAATCCTTCCACTCCCATTTCTGTTAACTTTCTTCTTCTACATATTCATTGTATTCGTTTTCATAAATGTGTATTTCTTTCTGTTCTGTGGATGAATATTCTTCGAGATTTTGTTTCTACAATGTGGTGTTTTACTCTGGTATTTAGGAGTCAAGGAAACCTCTTCACGTCGTATGGGTACTTCCTGAAGTTCCTGTTTCTCTCTTTCGTGCGACCTTGCTGCTAGCACACTCGCCTCCTCCACACAGCCACATCCACCTCCAGAACAAACAGCCATTGTGCTCCAACACACACCATTGTTTCAACACCCACGCTCGCCCCCCAAGGCAGTTTCCTCATTGACCTTTCAACCCGCACTCTTTGTTGCTCTCTCGCTATAAAATGCTAAAATGGAATGCAATCTTGTATCTATTTATTATTTTTTCTTTAATGCCTGAGGGATCTTTGTGAGTGTTGGAACGTGTTGTTGTTATTGTCATTATTTTTTTTTTTACTCTTATTTACACATTTTTCGGATCTTTCTCACAGTTGCCTTTTGTTCTTCGTAATTCCTCTCTGATTTCTCTTAAATTGGTGTCTTATTTTAACGTTATAATTTTCTCCGTTTTAATTTATATTTAATATTACTTAAAGGTACATTGTAATAATTAGTTTTTATTTAAAAATTTCCTTTTCTTATTCTTCTCTTTTAATATTTCTCACTCAGCTGTTCCTTATTCTGTTCTCGTATTTTTCCTCATTTATCTTAAACTTGCAGACATTCCTAGTGTGAACGTCTCCTATCACGTTTCTACAGGTCACGTTCAGTGGTTTTCTTAGTGAACGTCTCCTATAATGTTTCTAGAGGTCACGTTCAGTGGTATTCCTCGTGGCAGCTCTAGTTAGTCCGTGCATAACTCTCCTCTGTTAACTTGGGTACCATTTACATAATTAATTTTAACCTGACCTCTCTCTTCCTTCCTTCCTTCCTTCCTTCCTTCCTTCCTTCCGTCCTTTCTTCCTTCCTTCCGTCCTTTCTTCCTTCCTGCCTTCCTTCCTTCCTTCCTTCCTTCCTTCCTTCCTTATCAACCTCTCACTCCATACCTGAAATAGCTGGGCTGAATTCTCATTATAGCGGTCAATTAATTTCCTTTCCTTTCTTTCTTTCTTATGTTTTCTTCTTTTTATATCCAACATCTTTTTTTGCAGCTATTTCTCAATTTTGACATTCTCATGTCTCACTTTCATAACAAATTCACCACAATCTCACCACCTTTCACCGCAATGTCACCATCTTTCACACCAATCTCACCACTTCCAACCACAATCTCACCACAATCCCCCCCCCACACTCAACATGGTTTCACTTTCACCACAATCTCACCACCTCCAACCACAATCTCACCCACAATCTTCCCTCCTCACACTCAACATGGTTTCACTTTCACCACAATCTCATTAACTCGTGGCTACACACTCTCGGCATCCTTCCTCGCCTATTTACCTCTCCTCTCCCCTCTCATTTCCAAATTACACACTTATCCTCTAACTGCATGTTTTTGGGTGTTTAACCAACCTCTTAACCACCCACTCTCCCCTCTCTCCTCCATCCCTCTCTCCACTTATGTAGGTTACCTCCCTCCAGTGAATGCTTTGCCACGCTTTCTCTCTCTCCCTCCTCCTCCTCCCCCCAACGTCTCTCTCTCTCTGTCTCTCTCTCTCTTCGACCACACGTGTCTCTCCGCCCACCTCTATACAACTCCCTCATCTCGTTCGTTCCTGTTAATCCCAAGTTTAGGCAATCACTCACTCAGACGGGGCCGAGTGTGTCTTGTGGTAAGTATCGTCTGTACCTGTGTCTGTATATAACCATGTGTACCTGCTATCTGTATCTATGTCTCTGTAATGCCTTCTATATCTCTTGTCTTGAGCTAGTATGGTCTTAGGGTCAGGTCAATGGACATGGTCAGAGTTATCATAAATGGCACCATTAGACGTGAGTTAGGCCCCTCACTTTAGTCAAGTCTGGTCTAGTTATCGGGTGTCATTATGAAGCATTTGTTAATGTTTTTTTTAATCATAATCTTCTAATCTTTTTGTTCTTGTAGTTTGTATGTACCACACTGTATCGTCCTCCGTTCAGTCCTGTAATTATGCTTCAATTTAGGTGTAATGTGTCGTATCATATCCCCACTTTACGTCGTCTCAGATTAAAGTTTGTCTTCTCATCCTTTATAGTAAATATGCTCCTCCCCCACGCCCCCCCCCCCACTAACACACATACACACAAAATGAAAGTACTTGTCAGAATCGCCATCCAGATTAATATGACACATTCAGGACGAAATGACATCTACTACGTATGGTTTATATTGTAATTTCGAGTCATATGTTGTCCACGAGTCGTATGCATTTTCCTGTTCAACGTCTTGTTCTGGTTTTAAAGCTGATCATTGTGGTAGGTTCTCTGTTTTAGTGATGATGCGTCTGTCCAGTGTCTCTTAAACATGAGATGTTGGATGTTTCTCTTCTAAATCACTCAGAATACTTGAAATATTATCCTTGTTGAGTCTCGACACGCCACAGCCCCAAAACACCTAAGTGTACTCTGGGCTACTATAAGTGTAACTACTGCATTACACTTATCGATTATTACACCACACGTACTGATCTACTACATTACATTTGCAGTTTTTATAGTAAAAATTTCACTCAGGAAAGGCCAGACCTTCACTGTCGCCTCATTTTAACAGTCCTTCGTGGAAATGTTTTTACCTCAGATATAAGTTCACCTCCCAACTCCGTCTCGGATCGCTGTCTTGAGATGTTTACTCTCCTGCAGTTCATTTTGTTCCTCAAACACACGAATCTGCGCTAATTTCAATTACTTATTCATTATTCACAGTTGCATTTGTTCTCTGAATTTAGGAAGATGAAAGGTCTAACATCTTTGGGATCTTGTATAATTAGGTCTTCACAGACACGCTGGCCCTCTGTATATATTAAATTTGCCCGCCCTGTGTGTCTTCAGCCCTCCACAGGTGTTGTGTTCGGACTCCCACACAGGACTTGCACTTTTTATTCTAGAATTTCACCCGTGTCTTGATACTTAGTGACCACAGAAGAAAACCTTTTTGGGATGATCTTTTCCTAATGTATTACTGGGCTTCAACATTTTAGGTCTGTGGACACCAACAGGTAGATACATCTCTGGTTGTGTTTTTTATTGGATATTTGTACACTGACATAAGAACATAAGAACATAAGAAAATAAGGAGTCTGCAATAGGCCTGTTGGTCTGTGCATGGCAGCTCCTGTCGAGAGTTACTACCACTCTCTATCATCCATGAATTTATCTAGCCTCCTTTTAAAACTTTCCAGCGTTCCAGCACTTACTAATAAGTTGCTAAGCTTGTTTCACTCGTCCACCACCCTATTTGTGAACCAGTTCCTTCCTATCTCCCTCCTAAACCTAAACTTATCCAACTTAAATCCGTTGCTACGAGTCCTATCCTGCTCGGATATTATACGAACTTTATCTATATCACCTTTATTGATTCCTTTCACCCACTTAAATACTTCTAGCATATCTCCCCGCACTCTTCGTCTTTCTAGGGAATGCAAGTTTAGTTTCTTTAACCTATCTTAATATGGAAGGTTTCTAAGTCTCGGAATCATTTTCGTCATTCTTCGCTGCACTGCTGACAATCACTATTGATTAATTATTACCAATAAGGATTTGCTGCCAAATGTCCTTATGCTTGGGTTCAACGTCACCACAAACATTCAACTTATTTTGTAAAGAATATTAAGCTTCTTCCTTCAAATCTTAGTCGGGGTCATTTAGGGTGAGAGTCCTTCTTGGTTTATAATAAACAGCTGAAAAACCACACCCATACCCACCACTACCACCAACCCCTACCACTACCACCCACACCTACCACTACCACCCACACCCACCACTACCACCAACACCCACAAGCAACCCACCCACACCCACCCACCCGTCCACCCACACACACCCACACCCACCCTGTCTTTTCATTGTTTTGCTAGCTCGCAGGTAAACTTGGCCAAACTCCCATAACACAAGGGACAACTGTAATTGGTATAACTCTTTATGTTCCCTTTGTTCCAGGATGTTTGTGTGGGTGTGTTCTGGATAACTGTATCTCCCGAGCATGATTTTATTTCTTTCTCTCTTTCCTCCTCCTCCCATTCTTCCTCCCTCCCTCTCCCATTCCTCCTTCTCCCCCCTCTCATTCTTCCTCCTCTCCCTCTCATTCTTCCTCCTCTTTCTCCCATTCCTACTCCTTCTCCCCCACTAGTCCTCCTCCCTCTCCTATTCATCCTGCTCCTTCTTTCCCATTTCTCCTTCTTTTTTCATTGCCTCCTTCTTTTTTCATTTCTTCTTTTCCATTCTTTTTTTCCATTTCTCCTCCTCCCATTTTTCCTCCTTGTCCTAATTCTTTCCTCCTCCTCCCTCCTCCTCCTCCTCCTCCTCCTCCTCCTCCTCCTCCTCCTCCTCCTCCTCCACCACCACATAATATTAACAGGGCTGTACGTGTCGTGGCTCTCCCCTGATTACCATTATATTCCTTATAGCTCAGAAATCACCTTAATGAGCTCATTATAGCCGAACTACCGTTTGTGGTAGTTAACTGGGGCTTCAGGTTGCCTGGGAGGATCTGTGTGACCTTAACAGCCTCGTTATGCGCTGTTATCACACTTGTTATGAACAGCAGGGCGGCAGCCTCCCCACCAGTTGTGTTTGTTTATGTTGGTTACACACACATACACACATGCACGTACACACACACACGCACATACACACATACAAACACACGCTTACACACACGCACGCAAACGCTTATACACACGCACGCTTACATACACACACACACACACACACACATACATACGCTTAAACACACACACACACACACACACACACACACACACACACACTCTGGTATTGGCCGTGTCAGCAAGAATTATGGAAGTTCATCTGAGCAGCACACGCTTAGATTTATCTCTGTGATAAACCAAACACCTTCTGTTACTCCCTGCTTGCTGAGAGCCCTGGTGCGCCCCCGTGAGCCCTGATGCGCCCTCGTGAGCCCTGATGCGCCCTCGTGAGTCTTAGTGCTCCCTCGTGAGCCCTGGTGCGTCCTCGTTAGCCTAGTGCGTCGTTGTGAGCCCTGGTGGGTCCTCGTGAGTCCTGCTGATTTATCATGAGTCTTAGTGCGTCCTTGTGAGTCGTAGTGCGCCGTCATGTGTCTTGGTGCGCCATTGGGAGCTCTCGTGATGCCTAGTTTGTCCTTAAAAGCCCTAGAGCGCCCTTGTGAACCCTATTGTGGTTACGTGCGCTCTTTTGAGTCCTGCTGTGTCCTGTTGAGCCCTCATGAGCCCTTGTGAGTCCTGTTGTGTCCTGGTGAGCCCTGTTGAACCCTCATGAGCCCTTGTGAGTCCTATTCTGTCCTGGTGAGCCCCGTTGAGCCCTCGTGAGCCCTTGTGAGTCCTGGTGCTGGTTAATAAGACACACTCAGGTACAGGGAAGACGAAAAAAATATACAAACCATCTTCAGCTTGATTACATGGCTCACTCCGTCGGGAACAATTTCAACAAGATTAAAATGGTTTCATGTTCCGTGTTGATCAAGTTTGTTCCAGTTTTTGTTTTTCTCTCATAATTCTTGACATCGAAGAGAGGTTTGGGGATATTATTAATTTACTCTGAACTTTGAATGATGTTTCACTCGGATAGTTTCGTTTTCATTAACATTTATAGACGGGATATACAGATTGATTGATTGATAGAGATAAATTTATTTAGTCAATTAACTCGCCAGTGAAGTTTCTATTGATTAAGAATGTATACGGACAATGCTGGGATATAACGTACTTAGACATTGTAGGTGTATACACAATGTACGTAAGTAGTACAGTTACACAAACGAAGTGTACAGGTATACAATACAGTAGAGGTATACAAATAATATAAAATACATTGAAAAGAAAATAACTAATGGAGACTTAAACTAATTAGTAATATTATTAATGATTGAAATAAAAATAACGTTACAGTGAACGTTGATTGTTGCATTTTGATTTTCACGTGTTGTCATATGTTGCAAAGTTAAATTTGATAACGAGAGAGAGAGAGAGAGAGTTTTAATATGTATGTTTTACGTCACAATTTACTGGTGCTTAATTCCACAGTTACTATATCGTGATGAATATTATGCCGTTAATTACAGCGCCAGGCATATTAAGACTAAGGTGTGTTGTATTAATTATGGTGAGTTATTAATACCCCTTACAGCAGCATCTAGGTCACGAAGTGTCTTTTAGTTACTAACAACTAATAATGGTAAGTGTGTGTGTTACTCTCACCGTGTGTTACTGTCACTGGGTGTTGCTGTTACTGTATGTAATTTTACTCTGGGTACTGTTACTGCTATTGTTACTTTGTGTGTTACTGTCACTGAGTGTTACTGTTATTTCGAGTGTTAGTTTCACTGTGTGTTACTGTGTCACTGTAACTGTGTGTTCCTGTTACTGTGTGTGTGTAAGTGTTTGTGTGTAAGTGTGTGTGTGTGCGCGCGCTCATGCCTGCCTGCCTGCCTGCATGTGTGTGTGTGTGTGTGTGTGTGTGTAAACAAACAAACTTTCCCTGAGTCATGGCCAATACTCCACCAAATACCTCCACCGTCTTGCTGTTTACTCACACAAACACCTTCATCCATTCTTCGTCGTCATTACAGTATAATATATTTGCTTTACTGACCAGTAATACATTTTCTCTGATCTTACTTATGGCAACATTTCTTAATACTCAATATTACTCTCTATTGAGGTGAAATATTTTATACATGCACACTAGAAAAAAAAACTTATTATACAAAATAAAATAAGATAAACAGAAGAAATAATACAATGGTGTTTTTAAATCAGGAAATATTATTTCGACTCTGGCCTTAATAAAGTCCTTGGACGTAAAATATAGAGCAATAAAAAAGTTGCTGGCCATAAAGCATTACACAAGAGTCTGGAGACAAAAGAGGTCGAGTGTGTTGCTGGTGCCTGTGGAGTGCGTCGTTTATGGCTGTAGAGTGTGTTGTGCCCGTGGAATGTTTTGTTGGTTGTATCTCAAGTGTGTTGTTGGTTGGAGATATTTTGTATATAAAAAGAATAACACCCGAAACCTGCTGACCTGTTGCCACTGTAAGAATCGATACAGAATTACAAAGAGAAGCCGGTCTTACTCTGGAAGACGAATTATGCACACACACACACGCATGCACACACACATATGTATAAATAATAATAATAATATAATAATATTAATCGATGGTTTATTGAGATAAAATAGCAGCCAAGGGCTGAAAATACACAATGAACAGAAGTGAAGTAACTTACATAAAGAGATAGTGGAAGGAACATGTGGTGAACATACAAGTAAACTAGGGTCTGATATTTTGAACTGTGTTTGGAGAGGGGCTTTTGTGTGTGTGTGTGTGTGTGTGTGTGTAATAATAATAATGATAATAATAATAATAATAATAATAATAATGATAATAATAATAATAATAATAATAAACGATTAATAGAGAGTTGTAGCCGGTGGTTGAAAATATACAAACTTACGTGTGACTTAGACATAATGATATGCGTTCAATACATTTACAGGGCTGTATAGTACATAAATCAGGAGTTGTTTATTATTTTAACAATAGATGGGATGGTGCTATTCTTATATCTATCAGTGCGGGCTCTTATGGGCTGAATTTTGTTGTAGTGGCGGACTGCGCAAGGTGGGCTGGGTACTGCCGGTGGCAGGAGGTGGCGATGACGAGGTTGGTACAGTAGTCCACTGCCAAACCTTGCTAGTGCTTGGTGGTGGAGGTCACTGAGGCTTGGCATTTCCAGGGTGGAGAGAGCGTTGTTGTAGCCGGAGTAGTCTGCACCGAACATGATTCTGCAGGCCTTTTTCTGTACCTTCTCTAGCTGACGTTGTTGGGTGGAGTTGAGAGAAGACGACCAGGCTGGTGACGCATA
>NW_024739643.1:0-8882 GCF_018991925.1 Homarus americanus | reverse complement strand
GGTACACCTCCGATACTCCCAGGTTCACCTCTGACACTCCAAGGTGCACCTCTGACACTCCTAGGTACTCCACTGTCACACCCTGTTACACCTCTAATACTCCCAGGAACACCGCTGACACTCCCAGGTACACCGCTAACACTGCCAGGTACACCTCTGACACTCCCAGGTAGACCTCTGACACTCCAAGGTACACCTCTGACACACCCATTTACTCCACTGGCATTCCCTGGTACACCTCTGACACTCCCAGGTACACGTCCAACACGCCCAGATATACCTCTGACACTCCCAGATACACCTCGGACACTTCCAGGTACACCTCTGACACTCCCAGGTACACCTCTGACACTCCCAGGTACACCTCTGATACTCCCAGGTTCACCTCTGACACTGCAAGGTGCACCTCTGACACTCCTAGGTACTCCTCTGTCACTCCCTGATACACCTCTAATAATCCCAGGTACACCTCCGACACTCCCAGGTACACTTCTCACACTCACAGGTACACCTCCGACACTCCCAGGTACAGCTCTAACACTCCCAGTTACACCGCTGACACTGCCAAATACACCTCAGACACTGCCAGGTACACCTCAGACACTGCCAGGTGCACCTCACACACCACCAGGTACACCTCAGACACTCCAAGGTGCACCTCTGACACTCCGAAGTGCACCTCTGACACTCCCAGGCACACCTCTGACACTCCCAGGTACACCGGACACTCCCAGGCACACTGGTGACACTCCCAGGTACACCTCCGACACTCCCAGGTACACCTCTGACACTCCCAGGCACACCTCAGACACTCCCAGGTACACCTCTGACACTCTCAGGTACACCTCAGACACTCCCAGGTACACCGCTGACACTCCAAGGAACACCTCTGACACTCCAAGGTACACCTCCGACACTCCCAAGTACTCCACTGACATTCCCTGGTACACTTCTGACACTCCCAGGTACACGTCCGACACTCCCAAGTACACTTCTTACATTCCCAGGTACACCTCCGACACTCCCAGGTACACCTTTGACACTCCCAGGTACACCTCTGACACTCCCAAGTACACCTGATATTCCCAGTGTACACCTCCGGATACTCCCAGGCACACCCTTGAGACTCCCAGGTACTCCACTGACACTCCCCTGGTATTTCTATGACATTCCCAGTTACACCTCCGACATCCCAGCCACACCCCTGACACTCCCCAGGTACACCTCCTGACACTCCCAGGTACACTTCTAACACTCCCCAGGTACACTTCTGACACTCCCAGGTACACTCAGACATTCCCAGGCACACCTCTGAGACTCCAGGCACACCGCTGACACTGCCAGGTACACCTCTTGACACTCCATGTGTACACCTCCGACACTCCCAGGTACACCTTGACATTCCCAGGCACACCTCCAATACTCCCAGGTTCACCTCTGACACTCCCAGGTACACCTCTGACACTCCTAGGTACTCCTTTGTCACTCCCTGATACACCTCTAACACTCCCAGGTACACCGCTGACACTAACAGGTACACCTCTGACACTGCCAGTTACACCTCCGACTCCCAGGTACACCTCCGACACTCCCAGGTACACTTCTCACACTCCCAGGTACACCTTCGATATTCCTAGGTACACCTCCGATACTCCAAGGTACACCTTTGAGACTCCCAGGTACTCCACTGACACTCCCTGGTACACCTCTGACATTCCCAGTTACACCTCCGACACTCCCAGTTACACCGCTGACACCCTCAGGTACCCTTCTGACACTCCCAAGTACTCCACTGACATTCCCTGGTACACCTCTCACACTCCCAGGTACACGTCCGACACTCCCAGATACACCTCTGACACTGCCAGGCACATCTCTGACACTCCCTGGTGCACCTCTGACACTCAAAGGTACACCTCTGACACTCCCAGGTTCACCTCTAACACTCCCAAGTACTCCACTGACATTCCCTGGTACACCTCTGACACCCCCAGGTACACGTCCGACACTCCCAGATACACCTCTGACACTCCCATGTACATATTTGACACTCCCAGGTAAACCTCTGACACTGCCAGGTACACCTCTGACACTCCGAGGTACAACTCTGACACTCCCAGGTACACCTCCGATATTCCCAGATATACCTCTGACACTCCCAGGTACATCTCTGACACTCCCAGGTACACCTCTGACACTCCCAGGTACAACTCCGACACTCCCAGGTAAACCTCCGATACTTGTAGGTACACCTCTGACACTCCCAGGTACACCTCTGACACTCCTAGGTATTCCTCTGACACTCCCTGGTACACCTCTGACACTCCCACGTACACCTCAGACACTCCCTGGTACACCTCTGACACTCCCAGGTACACCTCCGACACTTCCAGGTACACCTCTGACACTCCCAGGTACACCTACGACACTCTCCGGTACACCTCTGACTCTCCCAGGTACACCCCAGTGTAATGATACGGGTTCTTGTTAGAAGAAGTAAGTTAGGAGGTTATAGTAGTAGAATATTATAGAGAGAGGAGTATAAAAGAGAGGAAGACTTTGGTAGCGTGGCCGTGATAGTTATTTACTCTTATCGTACACTGGTCGTGTCTTACACGTCAATACACATCTATCACGTTCTTAAAGGCGACTTCTTAAACACTGCTTCGTTACAACTCTTTATTAATCACGAACATGACATGGACACATTAATAACACCTTCTATTGAAGTTACTAGGACATTATATTTACGTTACTAGGACATCATATTACGTTACTAGACACTCTGATTCTCGGACACGAACATGAAATGAATACACTTCCCACGTAGGTAACTCATCCCATGGAAAGCTCTGACAAACACTCACGTGACCTAGGGGGGGAGGCCTAGCAGGTGGTCCTGGGTTGTCTCTATGGGAGGCTGCTTAGCTGGGCGCCGGAGGGAAGTCTCGGTCCTGACCGGAGGCGACTTGCCTCCGGCCCCTGACTTCTCTCGAGCAGGCCTGGTGGTGTAGTTGCTGGCCACCTTGTTACAAGACAACTACTTCTCTGCGAAATCCTGGGTTGTCTCTATGGGAGACTGCTTAGCTGGGCGCCGGAGGGAAGTCTCGGTCCTGACCGGAGGCGACTTGCCTCCGGCCCTTGACTTCTCTCGAGCAGGCCTGGTGGTGTAGTAGCTGGCCACCTTGTTACAAGACAACTCTCTCTCTGCGAATTCACCGAGGGAGGACTAGCACGTCCTATATATTGGGAGGCGAAGGGTCTCCTTACATTTGACCTCGCAAATGTGAGGTCAGGTCTGGACTTTTCAGAACTATCTGGGAAAGTCATCAGGTGGGGCCGTGTGTATATTGGGAGAGCAACGGTGAGAGTTCCCCTACACTTGACCTCCCAAACGTCGGGTCAGACTGGAGTTTCTGAGATGTAAGGAGAAGTCATCAGGTGGGGCCGTGTGACACGAGAGGCCCTGGTTGATTTGTGGCCCCCTTGAGTTGGGCTCCAAGGGTTACATTTGACCTGGCTAATTGTGAGGTCAGGTCCGGCCTTTGTTCAGAGAGTAGGTTATTGTATATTGGAAGAGGGTCGGCTGGTGCCTTCTTACATGTCTGTTGTGGTGACATGTCACATGGGAGGGGAGCTAGTTGATTTGTAACCCCCGGTCCACCGTGAGAGTTACACTTGACCCCTCAAACGTCGGGTCAAGACTGGCCCCCCTCTGCGGTGTAGGACATTGTGTATATTGGGAGAGAGCCGGCTGGTGCCCTCTTACATGTGTGACATGGGAGGGGGAGCTAGTTGATTTACAATCCTTGGTCAACCGCAGAGTTACCCTACACTTGACCTAGGGAAGGCCTAGAGTTTCTGAGATGTAAGCTGTGGTCTGACAACCCATCACTACACCTCCCGCCAAGACCAAAGCTTACATGCTCAGAGAACTGATGACACATTTAAAGTAGACAGTAACATCATGTGCAGTATCTAATATAGTCCCTGAGGCGATAATGCATCCTTACATTTTATAAATTATAACATTAGAGATGTATGTTTTTCTACTGGCATAGTTTGATCTGACAAAGCTTACTATACCTCCCGCCAAGATTAAAGCTTCTATGACAGGAGAAAAAAATAAAATACATACACAGTAATTGAACATAGAGTGATCTAAAGATCCTTCATATCTAGCATAGTGTCCGAGGCAAACTTGCAAATCACATTCTACAAACAAAAACAGGTGTTACATTGCCTAACCAGGCCGTGTCAAAATAATAATTCATCTCAGTCAGTAAATGGCTACAACATTGTGTTTGGTAATACAAAACATTGATCAAATGAACTCATAGAAAAAGTGACTAATCTTTTTAAAAAAAACATTCTTTGTAGTACATGTTAACAAAAATCAGAGAATTAAATACAAAATACAAAATGCTCCTGCTTAACATGTTAGGGTGTTATATCTTTTTATTACACATCAGCAACATCAACAACATCAGTACATTTGTTGGGTTCAGCATGGCTCAAGTCCTCCATCCAGCTGGTATCTGAAAATAAGGAATGCTGGCAGCACAACAACGGTAGTCGATTGGTCCTTCTGATTATCCACCTTTTCATCGTCGACTTTCTTCTGATGTCAGCACAGCGTCTCTTCTGTCTTCACATAGCACGTTTTTCCTTCTTCAATACCGCACTTTGTAGGTCGTGTCACCACATCTGACTTCTTCTCACTTCCTCCTGGTTTCTATAATATTCCAGATGATTTTTCTGTTCACCTGCGCTTCCTCTACGTTTAGAGCATTTTCATATTCCAGATGAATTTTCTGTTCATCTGCGTTTCTTTATACATCTTCATTTTCATATTCCAGACGATTTTTCTGCTCATCTGCGTTTCTTTATACATCTTCGTTTTCCGTCATATTCCAGATGAATTTTTCTGCTTCATCTGCATTTCTTCTCTGCAACATCATCATTTTCAACATATTCCAGACGATTTTCTGTTCATCTGCCGTCGGCCCCTCTCCGGCCGGGATGAAAGCCGGTCCACTGTTTGGGCTGTCGTCTCCTTAGATGACTGTAAGGCAGGTTCCGCGGCCCAGGCCTCGTCCTCCGTACGTGAGTGTCGGCGAGACCAAGGACCGTCCTGTCTTACACCTTCCACAGTGGTGAATCCCTCCCTGGCTGGGCTCACCAGGGTTCGTTGTGTGGCACTTCATTCCACACTCCTTAACTTCCTAGTAGAAAAATATAAACTCTTCTTAATCCTAGACCAGGTAGGACTTGAAAGAAGTGGGGTGGTGTGTGGCGGGTGTGGTGCTGCATTCCTCACGCTGCAACTTCTCTTCTTATATGTGCTGTGGTCGGATTCCGGCTAGCCATGGGGCGGTACTGTGTGTGATATTTGCCAGAGAAACAATCCTAAAGGGATGATGGATTAGTTGGAAGTGCATTCGCAAAAAAAAAATTACTTTATAAGTTACGTCAATGTTTGGAAACTATTATTTCCGTCACGACAATTTTCTCATTAGGCTGGGTCGGGGAGTGAAGCTCTGCTCACTACATTGAATATTATTTATCACTTCGCGTCAAAGAGTACATTACAAATCATACTAGCATAAAACCACTCTGAGTGAAGCTCTGTAATTATCGCAATATTAAGTAACACTAACCACCGATTTCGAAGCATAACTCACAGGACAAAACATATGGGGATTGGTGGTCACACTGGACGGTGCGCAGCTGCGGGGCGCGGCTAGCCAGGCCGGCGCGGCGCGGGGCGGGGTGGGGCGAGGCGTGGCGGGTGAGGTGGGGGGAGCCGGGGCGTGGTTGATCGGGCCAGGCCGGGGCTTTGCGGGGCGGGGCTTTGCGGGGCGGGGCGGGGCGGGGCGGAGCGGGGTAGGGCAGGGCAGGGCGGAGCGAGGCGGGAACGGATGGGTACGGAGGGTGAGGTGAGGGTTAGGACAGGGAGGAGGATGTAGGTTAAAAGACATGTTAAGTTATAACAGTTAGTACAGACACCGCTTTCATAACTGAAACAATTTCTACGTTCAACACTGACCAACAATCAAACTGCTCTTGGGCTACTGAGAATGTCACAGATCGCGGGGGACACTGAGAAATCACGTTAAGCACTGAACATATTTCTAGAAAAAAAAAATTCGCGCATACCACGACGAGAGACATTTACTTGAGCTGTAACGGTGACACACTAGGACACTTTTCACGCTACGACACGGGAATTACTTATTACACAATTGTAGACAAACTTAGACTGAAACAAATGAAGGATGAAACGAGCCAGGTGTTATGGCTAACCGAGGGAAGGCGTGAGTTTACGTTAAGTTCGCTGCTACCATTATAATAACTAAGCGAGGAAGGCGTGAATTAACGTATATAGTTCGCTGTCACCATTAACAAGAGACAAGGAGGGCGTGAGTTACATATAGTACGCTGCCGCCAATATAATGAAACTATATCTTGCATGAACTCCTTATCACGCACTTTCGAACAATACTCAAACAACGAGTCAGGTGTTATGGCTAAAATGAGGGAGGGCATGGGTTTACGTTAAGTACACTGTTACCAATAACAAGGGACGAGGGAAGCGTGAATTACGTATAGTTCGCTGTCACCTATAACAAGGGACAAGGAAGGCGTGGGTTACACATAGTACGCTGCCGCCATTGTAATGATACGGGTTCTTGTTAGAAGAAGTAAGTTAGGAGGTTATAGTAGTAGAATATTATAGCGAGAGGAGTATAAAAGAGAGGAAGACTTTGGTAGCGTGGCCGTGATAGTTATTTACTCTTATCGTACACTGGTCGTGTCTTACACGTCAATACACATCTATCACGTTCTTAAAGGCGACTTCTTAAACACTGCTTCGTTACAACTCTTTATTAATCACGAACATGACATGGACACATTAATAACACCTTCTATTGAAGTTACTAGGACATTATATTTACGTTACTAGGACATCATATTACGTTACTAGACACTCTGATTCTCGGACACGAACATGAAATGAATACACTTCCCACGTAGGTAACTCATCCCATGGAAAGCTCTGACAAACACTCACGTGACCTAGGGGAGGCCTAGCAGGTAGTCCTGGGTTGTCTCTATGGGAGACTGCTTAGCTGGGCGTCGGAGGGAAGTCTCGGTCCAGACCGGAGGCGACTTGCCTCCGGCCCTTGACTTCTCTCGAGCAGGCCTGGTGGTGTAGTAGCTGGCCACCTTGTTACAAGACAACTCCTTCTCTGCGAATCTCCGAGGGAGGACTAGCAGGTAGTCCTGGGTTGTCTCTATGGGAGACTGATTAGCTGGGCGCCGGAGGGAAGTCTCGGTCCTGACCGGAGGCGACTTGCCTCCGGCCCTTGACTTCTCTCGAGCAGGCCTGGTGGTGTAGTAGCTGGCCACCTCGTTACAAGACAACTCTCTCTCTGCGAATTGCCGAGGGAGGACCAAGACGTCCTATATATTGGGATGCGAGCCGTCAGGTTCAGCTGGCCGGGGGGGGGCGGGGCGGCGAAGGGTCTCCTTACATTTGACCTCGCAAATGTGCGGTCAGGCCTGGACTTTTTCAGAACTATCTGGGAAAGTCATCAGGTGGGGCCGTGTGTATATTGGGAGAGCAACCGTGAGAGTTCCCCTACACTTGACTTCCCAAACGTCGGGTCAGACTGGAGTTTCTGAGATGTAAGGAGAAGTCATCAGGTGGGGCCGTGTGACACGAGAGGCCCTGGTTGATTTGTGGCCCCTTGAGTTGGGCTCCAAGGGTTACATTTGACCTGGCTAATTGTGAGGTCAGGTCCGGCCTTTGTTCAGAGAGTAGGTTATTGTATATTGGAAGAGGGTCGGCTGGTGCCTTCTTACATGTCTGTTGTGGTGACATGTCACATGGGAGGGGAGCTAGTTGATTTGTAACCCCCGGTCCACCGTGAGAGTTACACTTGACCCCTCAAACGTCGGGTCAAGACTGGCCCCCCTCTGCGGTGTAGGACATTGTGTATATTGGGAGAGAGCCGGCTGGTGCCCTCTTACATGTGTGACATGGGAGGGGGAGCTAGTTGATTTACAATCCTTGGTCAACCGCAGAGTTACCCTACACTTGACCTAGGGAAGGCCTAGAGTTTCTGAGATGTAAGCTGTGGTCTGACAACCCATCACTACACCAGACACTCCCAGGTACACTTCTCACACTCCCAATTACACCTCCGACACTCCCAAGTACACCTCTGATACTCCCAGGTACAACCCTGACACTCCCAGGTACACCTCTGACACTCCCAGGTACACCTCTGACACTCCCAGGTACTCCACTGACATTCCCTGGTACACATCTGACACTCCAGGTACACCGCTGACACTGCCAGGTACACCTCTGACACTCCATGTACACCTCCGACACTCCCAGGTACACCTTTGACACTCCCAGGTACACCTCCAATACTCCCAGGTTCACCTCTGACACTCCCAGGTACACCTCTAATACTCCCAGGTTCACCTCTGACACTCCCAGGAACACCTCTGACACTCCTAGGTACTCCTCTGTCACTCCCTGATACACCTCTAACACTCCCAGGTACACCACTAACACTCCCAGGTACACCTCTGACACTGCCAGGGACACCTCCGACTCCCAGGTACACCTCCGATACTCCCAGGTACACCTTAGAGACTCCCAGGTACTCCACTGACACTCCCGGGTACACCTCTGACATTCCCAGTTACACCTCCGACACTCACAGTTACACCGCTGACACCCTCAGGTACACTTCTGACACTCCCAACTACTCCACTGACATTCCCTGGTACACCTCTGACACTCCCAGGTACACGTCCGACACTCCCAGATACACCTCTGACACTCCCAGGCACATCTCTGA
>NW_024739642.1:0-50455 GCF_018991925.1 Homarus americanus | reverse complement strand
CAACCATGACTATGATTATAACAACCACGAGTATGATCATAACAACCACGACTATGATTATAACAATGACGACTATGATCATGTCAACCATGACTATGATAATAACAACCACCACCATGATTATAACAAACACGACTATGATTAAAACAACGAAGACTAAGATTATAACAAGCAGGACCATGATTATAACAACCACGACCATGATCATAACCACGACAATGATTAAAACAACCACGACCATGCTTATAACAACCAAGAATATGATTATAACAACAATGACTATGATTATAACAAGCACGACTATGATTATAACAACCACGACTATGATTATAACAACCACGACCATGATTAAACTACCAACGACCATGATTATAATAACCACAACTATGATTATAACACCCACAACCATGATTACAACAACTACAACTATGATTATAACACCCAGGGCCATGATTATAACAACCACGAATGTGATTATAACAACCTCAACCATGATTATATCAATCACGACGATGATTATAACACCCACGACCATGATTAAAACAACCAAGAGTATGATTATAACAACCATGACTATGATTATAACAAAAACGACTATGATTATAACAACCACGACAATGATTATAACAACCACGACTATGGTTATAACAACCATAACGATGACTATAACAACCACGACTATGATTATAAAAACCACGACTATGATTATAACACCCACTACCATGACTATAACAACCTCGACCATGATTATAACAACCACGACCATGATTATAACAAACACGACCATAATTATAATAACTACGACCATGATTATAACAACCAAGACCATGATTATAAAATCCACGGCTATGATTATAACAACCACGACTATGATTATTACATCCACGACGATGATTATAACAGCCACGACCATGATTATAACAAACACGACCTTAATTATAATAACTACGACCATGATTATAACAACCAAGACCATGATTATAAAATCCACGGCTATAATTATAACAACCACGACAATGACTATAAAAACCACGACCATGATTATAACACCCACGAATATGATTATAACAAACACGACCATGATTATAACAACCACGTCCATGATTATAACTACCACGACCTTGATTATAACAACCACGACTATGATTATAACAACCACGACTTTGATTATAACAACCACGACCATGATTATAAAACCCACCATCATGATTATAACAACCACAACTATGATTATAACACCCACGACCATGATGATAACAACTACGACTATGATTAGAAAAACTGCGTCCAAGATTATAACAACCACGACTATGATTATAACACCCACGAATATGATTATAACAAACACTACAATGATTATAACACCCACGACCATGATTATAACAACCACGACTATGATTATAACAACCACGACCACGATTATAACAACCACGACTATGTTTATAAAAACCACGACTATGATTATGACACCCACTAGCATGACTATAACAACCACGATCATGATTATAACAACCACGACCATGACTATATCAACAACGACTATGATCATAACAACCAAAACTATGATCATAACCGCGACCATAATTATAACAACCACGACCATGATTACAACAGCCACGACCATGATTATAACAACCATGACTATGATTATAACAACCTCGACCATGAACTGTAACAACCACGACCATGATTATAACAACCACCACCATGATTATAACAACCACGACTATGATTATAATACCCACGCCAATGATTAAAATAACCTTAACTAGGATTATAACGCCCACAACCATGATTCTAACAACCACAACTATGATTACAACACGCAGGTCCATGATTATAACAACCACGACTATGATTATAACAACCACAAACATGATTATAACAACCAGGACAATGATTATAACACCCACGGCCATGATTATATCAACCACGACTATGATTATAACAACCATGACTATGATTATAACAACCACGACTATGATTATAACGACCATGACCCTGATTATAACACCTACCACTAGGATTATAACAACCACAACTGTGATTATAACACCCACGACCATGATGATAACAACCACGACTATGATTATAACAACCACGACCATGATTATAACAACCACGACTTTGATTATAACACCTACGACCATGATTATAACAACCACGACTATGATTATGACAACCACGACTATGATTATAACAACCACGACAATGATTATAACAACCATGACCATGTTTATAACAACCACGACTATGATTATTATAACCACGACTATGATTATAACAACCACGACCATGATTATAACACCCACCACTATGAATATAACAACCACAATTATGATTATAACACCCACGACCATGATGATAACAACCACGACTATGATTATAACAACCACGACCATGATTATAACAACCACGACTATGATTATAACATCCACGACGATGATTATAACACCCACGACCATGATTATAACCCCCAGGGACATGATGATAACAACCACGACTGTGATTATAACAACCACAACCATGCTTATAACAACCACGACTATGGTTATAACACCCACGACCATGATTATAACAACCACAACTATGATTACAACACCCAGGTCCATGACTTTAACAACCACGGCTATGATTATAACAACAACAACCATGATTATAACAACCACGACTATGATTATAACACCCACGGCCATGATTGTAACAACCACGACTATGATTATAACAACTATGATTATGATTATAACAACCACGACTATGATTATAATGACCACGACTATGATTATAACAACCACGACCATGATTATAACACCCACCACTATGATTATAACAGCCACATCTGTGATTATAACACCCACGACCATGATGATATCAACCACGACTATGATTATAACAACCACGACCATGATTATAACAATAACGACTATGATTATAACAATCACGACTATGATCATCTCAACCATGACTATGATAATAACAACCACGACCATGATTATTTCAACCACGACTAGGATCATAAGAACCACGACCATGAAATGTAACAACCACGACCATGATTATAACAATCACGACTATGATCATATAAACCAAGACTATGATAATAACAACCACGACCATGATTATAACAACCACGACTATGATTATAACAACCAATGACTATGATTATAACAACCACGACTATGATTATAACAACCACGACCATGATTATATCAACCACGACTATGATTTTAACACCCACGACCATGATTATAACAACCACAAATATGATTATTACACCCAGGGCCATGATTATAGAAACCACGATTATGATTATAGCAACCACAACCATGATTATAACAACCACGACCATGATTATAACAACCATGACCATGATTATAACTACCATGACTATGATTATAACAACCACGACCATGAATATAATACCGACGACCGTAACTATAATAACCACAACTATGATTATAACACCCACGACCATGATTACAACAACCACAACTATGATTATAACACCCAGGACCATGATTATAACAACCACGACCATGATTATAACAACCATGACCACGATTATAACAACCACGACTATGATTATAACACCCACGATCATGATTATGGCACCCACTACCGCGGCTATAACAACCACTATCATGATTATAATAACCCGACCATGACTCTATCAACCGCATTATGATCGTAACAAACCACAACTATGATCATAACAACCGCGACCATAATTATAACCACGACCATGATTACCTTGGCCGCGACCGCTGATTATAACAACCGCTGACTATGATTATAACAACCTCGACCGCCAGACTGTAACAACCACGACCATGATTATAACAATACCACCGCCAGTTATAACAACCACGACTATGATTATAATACCCGCGCCAATGATTAAAATAGCACGACTACGGTTATAACACCCTAACCTTTATTACTGCTGCCACAACTGATTACACGGGTCGCCAGTTATAACCGACTATGATTACTGCCAACCACATACATGATTATAATAACACCCAAGATAATGATTATAACAACTACGGCTAAGATTATAACAACCATGAATATGATTATAACAACCACGACTATGATTATAACAATCACGACGATGATTATAACACCCACGACCATGATTATAACAACCACGACTATGATTATAACAACCACGATTATGATTATAACAACCACGACCATGATTATAACAACCACGACCATGATTATAGCAACCACGACTAGGATCATAACCACGACAATGATTATAACAACCAAGACCTTGATTATCACAACCACGACTATGATTATAACAACAACGACTATGATTATAACACCCAAGATAATGATTATATCAACTACGGCTATGATTATAACAACCATGATTATGATTATAACAACCACGACTATGATTATAACAATCACGACGATGATTATAACACCCACGACCATGATTATAATAACTACGACCATGACCATAACCACGACAAGGATTATAACAACCACGACTATGATTGTAACAACCACAACTATGATTATAACAACCACGACTATAATTATAACAACCACGTCCATGATTATAACACCCACGACCGTGATTTTATCAACCACGATTATGATTATAACACCCACGACCCATGATTATAACAACCACGACAATGATTATAACAACCACGACCATGATTATAACACCTACGACAATGATTATAACACCTACGACCATGATTATAACAACCCCGACTATGATTATAATACCCATGACCATGATTATAACAACCACGACTATGATTATAACAACTACGACCATGATTATAACAACCACGACTATGATTATAACAACCACGATTATGATTATAACAACCACGACCATGATTATAACAACGACGACCAAGATTATAGCAACCACGACTATGATCATAACCACGACAATGGTTATAACAACCAGGACCATGATTATAACAACCACGACTATGATTATAACACCAACGACCATGATTATAATAACTACAAACATGATAATAACCACGACCATGATTATAACAACCACGACTACGATTATAACACCCAAGACCATGATTATAATAACTACGACCATGATCATAACCACGACCATGATTATAAGAACCACGACTGTGATTGTAACAACCACGACCATGATTAAAACAACCACGACCATGATTATAACAACCACGACTATGATTATAACACCCACGACCATGATTATAACAACTACGACTATGATTATAACAACCACGACCATGATTATACCAACCACGACAATGATTTTAACAACCACGACTATGATTATAACAACCACAACAATGATTATCACAACCACGACTATGATTATAACAACAACGACTATGATTATAACACCTAAGATAATGATTATAACAACTACGGCTAAGATTATAACAACCATGAATATGATTATAACAACCACGACTATGATTATAACAATCACGTCGATGATTATAACACCCACGACCATGATTATAACAACCACGACTATGATTATAACAACCACGATTATGATTATAACAACCACGACCATGATTATAACAACCACGACCATGATTATAGCAACCACGACTAGGATCATAACCACGACAATAATTATAACAACCAAGACCTTGATTATCACAACCACGACTATGATTATAACAACAACGACTATGATTATAACACCCAAGATAATGATTATATCAACTACGGCTATGATTATAACAACCATGATTATGATTATAACAACCACGACTATGATTATAACAATCACGACGATGATTATAACACCCACGACCATGATTATAATAACTACGACCATGACCATAACCACGACAAGGATTATAACAACCACGACTATGATTGTAACAACCACAACTATGATTATAACAACCACGACTATAATTATAACAAATTGTAACAATCACGACCATGATTATAACAACCACGACCATGATTACAACCAGGACCATGATTATAACAACCAGGACCATGATTATAACAACCACGATCATGATCATAACAACCACGACCATGATTATAACAACCACGACCATGATTATAACAACCACGATCATGATCATAACAACCACGACCATGATTATAACAACCACGACCATGATTATAACAACCACGATCATGATTATAATAACCGCGACTAGGATTTTAACAACCGGAACTATGATTATAACAACCACGACCATGATCATAACAACCACGACCATGATTACAACCAGGACCATGATTATAACAACCAGGACCATGATTATAACAACCACGACCATGATTATAACAACCACAACCATGATTATAACAACCACGATCATGATCATAACAACCACGACCATGATTATAACAACCTTGTAACAACCACGCCCAAGATTATAACTACCACGACTGTGATTATAACAACCACCACTATGGTTATAACAACCACGACAATAATCATAACAACCACGACGATGATTATAACACCAACGACCATGATTATAATAACTACAAACATGATAATAACCACGACCATGATTATAACAACCACGACTACGATTATAACACCCAAGACCATGATTATAATAACTACGACCATGATCATAACCACGACCATGATTATAAGAACCACGACTGTGATTGTAACAACCACGACCATGATTAAAACAACCACGACCATGATTATAACAACTACGACCATGATTATAACACCGACGACCGTGATTTTATCAACCACGATTATGATTATAACACCCACGACCATGATTATTACAACCACGACTATGATTATAACAACCACGACCATGATTATAACACCTACGAACATGATTATAACACCTACGACCATGATTATAACAACCCCGACTATGAATATAATACCCACGACCATGATTATAACAACCACGACTATGATTATAACAACCACGACCATGATTATAACAACCACGACAATGATTATAACAACCACGACTATGATTATAACAACCACAACAATGATTATCACAACCACGACTATGATTATAACAACAACGACTATGATTATAACACCCACGACCATGATTATAACAACCACGACTATGATTATAACAACCACGATTATGATTATAACAACCACGACCATGATTATAACAACCACGACCATGATTATAGCAACCACGACTAGGATCATAACCACGACAATGATTATAACAACCAAGACCTTGATTATCACAACCACGACTATGATTATAACAACAACGACTATGATTATAACACCCAAGATAATGATTATATCAACTACGGCTAAGATTATAACAACCATGATTATGATTATAACAACCACGACTATGATTATAACAATCACGACGATGATTATAACACCCACGACCATGATTATAATAACTACGACCATGACCATAACCACGACAAGGATTATAACAACCACGACTATGATTGTAACAACCACAACTATGATTATAACAACCACGACTATAATTATAACAACCACGTCCATGATTATAACACCCACGACCGTGATTTTACCAACCACGATTATGATTACAACACCCACGACCCATGATTATAACAACCACGACAATGATTATAACAACCACGACCATGATTATAACACCTACGACAATGATTATAACACCTACGACCATGATTATAACAACCACGACTATAATTATAACACCCGACCATGATTATGACGCCACGACCGTGATTTTATCAACCACGATTATGATTATAACACCACGACCATGATTATAACAACCACCACTATGATTATAACAACCACGACCGATTATAACACCTACGACCATGATTATAACACCCCACGACCATGATTATAACAACCTGACTATGATTATAACACCCACGACCATGATTATAACAACCACGACTATGATTATAACAACCACGACTATGATTATAACAACCACAACAATGATTATCACAACCACGACTATGATTATAACAACAACGACTATGATTATATCACCCAAGATAATGATTATAACAACTACGGCTATGATTATAACACACCATGATTATGATTATAACAACCACGACTATGATTATATCAATCACTACGATGATTATAACACCCACGACCATGATTATAACAACCACGACTATGATTAATACAACCACGATAATGATTATAACAACCACGACCATGATTATAACAACCACGACCAAGATTATAGCAACCACGACTATGATCATAACCACGACAATGATTATAACAACCAAGACCATGATTATAACAACCACGACTATGATTATAACAACCACGACTGTGATTATAACAACCACGACCATGATTGTAACAATCACGAATATGCTTGTAACAACCACGACCATGAATATAACGACCACGACTATTATTATAATATCCACGACCATGATTATAACAACCACGATCATGATTATAACAACAACGCCCAAGATTATAACTACCACGACTGTGATTATAACAACCACCACTATGGTTATAACAACCACGACTATAATCATAACAACCACGACTATGATTATAACACCAACGACCATGATTATAATAACTACAAACATGATAATAACCACGACCATGATTATAACAACCACGAATACGATTATAACACCCAAGACCATGATTATAATAACTACGACCATGATCATAACCACGACCATTATTATAAGAACCACGACTGTGATTATAACAACCACGACCATGATTAAAACAACCACGACCATGATTATAACAACCACGACTATGATTATAACACCCACGACCATGATTATAACAACTACGACCGTGAACATAACCACGACAAGGATTATACCAACCACGACTATGATTGTAACAACCACGACTATGATTATAACAACCACGACTATAATTATAACACCCACGACCATGATTATGACACCCACGACCGTGATTTTATCAACCACGATTATGATTATAACACCCACGACCATGATTATAACAACCACCACTATGATTATAACAACCACGACCATGATTATAACACCTACGACCATGATTATAACACCTACGACCATGATTATAACAACCCCGACTATGATTATAACACCCACGACCATGATTATAACAACCACGACTATGATTATAACAACCACGACCATGTTTATAACAACCACGACTATGATTATAACAACCACGACTATGATTATAACAACCACAACAATGATTATCACAACCACGACTATGATTATAACAACAACGACTATGATTATAACACCCAAGATAATGATTATATCAACTACGACTATGATTATAACAACCATGATTATGATTATAACAACCACGACTATGATTATAACAATCACGACGATGATTATAACACCCACGACCATGATTATAATAACTACAACCATGATCATAATCACGACCATGATTTTAACAACCACGCCCATGATTATAACAACCACGACCATGATTATAACAACCACGACTATGATTATAACACTCACGACCAATATTATAAGAACCAGGACTGTGATTATGACAACCACGACCATGATTATAACAACCACGACTATGATTATAACACCTACGACCATGTTTATAACACTTTCGACCATGATTATAACAACCACGACTATGATTATAGCACCCACGACCATGATTATAACTACCACGACTATGATTATAACAACCACGACCATGATTATAACAACCATGACTATGATTATAACAACCACGACTATGATTATAACAACCACGACTATGATTATAACAACCTCGACCATGATTATAGCAACCACGACCATGATTATAACAACCACGACAATGATTATAACAACTACGACCATGATTATAACAACCACGACAATGATTATAACATCTACGACCATGATCATAACCACGACCATGATTATAACAACCACGACTATGATTGTTACAACCACGACCATAATTATAACAACCACGACCATGATTATAATACCCACGACCATGATTATAACAACCACGACTATGATTATAACACCCACTGCCATGATTATAACAACCACGACTATGATTATAACAACCACGACCATGATTATAACACCTATGATCATGATTATAACACCTAAGACCATTATTATAACAACCACGACTATGATTATAACACCCACGAACATGATTATGACAACCACGACTACGATTATCACAACCACGACCATGATTATAACAAGCACGATCATAATTATAACAACCACGACCATGATTATAACAACCACGACTATGATTATAACAACCACGACCATGATTATAACAACCACGACTATGATTATAACAACCGACTATGATTATAAACACGAGTATGATCATAACAACCCGCGACTATGATTATAACAATGACGACTATGATCGTAATCGCCATGACTATGATATAACAACGACGACCATGATTATAACAAACACGACTATGATTAAAACAACGAAGATAAGATTATAACAAGCATGACCACATTATAACAACCACGACCATGATCATAACCACGACAATGATTAAAACAACCCGACCATGATTAAACTACAACGACCATGATTATAGCCAACCACAACTATGATTATAACACCCACAACCATGATTACAACAGCTACAGCTATGATTACTAACGCAGGGGCTATGATTACCAACAGCCACGACTGTGATTATAACCTCAACCATGATTACATCAATCGACGATGATTATAACACCCACGACCATGATTATAACAACCAGAGTATGATTATAACAACCGCGAGCTATGACTATAGCAACCACGACTATGATTATAAAACCACGACTATGATTATAGCACCCTTACCATGACTATAACAACCTCGACCGCCCGATTGCTTAACAACCCGACCATGATTATAACAAACACGACCGCCAATTATAATAGCTTCGACCATGATTATAACAACCAAGACCATGATTATAAAAGTACGGTATGATTATAACAACCACGACTATGATTGTACATCCCGCGACGATGATTATAATAACCGACTATAATTATAACAACCCCGACAATGACTATAAAACCACACGACCATGATTTATAACACCCACGAATATGATTATAACAAACCGCAGGCCATGATTATAACAGCCGTCCATGATTATAACTACCACGACCTTGATTATAACCACGACTATGATTGCGCTAACAACCGACTTTGATTATAACAACCCGCGACCTGATTATAACACCCACCATCATGATTATAACAACCACAACTATGATTATAACACCCGACCATGAGTATTAACAGCGGCGACTATGATCAGAAAAACCCGTCAAGATTATAACAACCGACTATGATTATAACACCCACGAACATGATTATAACAAACCTGACTATGATTACTTAACACCCACGACCATGATTACATAACAGCCACATTACATGATTATAACAGCCACGACCACGATTATAACAACCCACGACTATGTTTTATAAAAACCACGACTATGATTTATGACACACCCACTACCATGACTATAACAACCACGATCATGATTATAACCTTCCGACCATGACTATATCAACCCATTTATGATCTAACAACCACAACTATGAGTCATAACAGCCACTTTGACCATAATTATAACAACCACGACCATGATTTACCCAGCAATACGACCGCGGTATAACAACCATGACTATGATTATAACAACCTCAACCATGACCTGCTTAACAACCACGACCATTATTATAACAACCACCACCGCCCAGTTATATAGCCACAACTATGATTACTACACCCAGGTCCATGATTATAACAACCACGACTATGATTATAACAACCACAAACATGATTATAACAACCAGGACTATGATTATAACACCCACGGCCATGATTATAACAACCACGACTATAATTATAACAACCATGACTATGATTATAACAACCACGACTATGATTATAACACCTACCACTATGATTATAACAACCACAACTGTGATTATAACACCCACGACCATGATGATAACAACCACGACTATGATTATAACAACCACGACCATGATTATAACAACCACGACTTTGATTATAACACCTACGACCATGATTATAACAACCACGACTATGATTATGACAACCACGACTATGATTATAACAACCACGACCATGATTATAACAACCATGACCATGTTTATAACAACCACGACTATGATTATTACAACCACGACTATAATTATAACAACCACGACCATGATTATAACACCCACCACTATGAATATAACAACCACAACTATGATTATAACACCCACGACCATGATGATAACAACCACGACTATGATTATAACAACCACGACCATGATTATAACAACCACGACTATGATTATAACATCCACGACGATGATTATAACACCCACGACCATGATTATAACCCCCAGGGCCATGAAGATAACAACCACGTCTGTGATTATAACAACCACAACCATGATTATAACAACCACGACTAAGGTTAAAACACCCACGACCATGATTATAACAACCACAACTATGATTACAACACCCAGGTCCATGATTTTAACAACCACGGCTATGATTATAACAACAACAACCATGATTATAACAACCACAACTATGATTATAACACCCACGGCCATGATTATAACAACCACGACTATGATTATAACAACCATGATTATGATTATAACAACCACGACTATGATTATAACGACCACGACTATGAATATAACAACCACGACCATGATTATAACACCCACCACTATGATTATAACAACCACATCTGTGATTATAACACCCACGACCATGATGATAACAACCACGACTATGATTATAATACCCACGACCATGATTATAACAACCACGACTATGATTATAACAATCACGACTATGATCATCTCAACCATGACTATGATAATAACAACCACGACCATGATTATTTCAACCACGACTAGGATCATAAGAACCACGACCATGAAATGTAACAACCACGACCATGATTATAACAATCACGACTATGATCATATAAACCAAGACTATGATAATAACAACCACGACCATGATTATAACAACCACGACTATGATTATAACAACCATGACTATGATTATAACAACCACGACTATGAGTATAACAACCACGACTATGATTATAACAATCACGACTATGATCATCTCAACCATGACTATGATAATAACAACCACGACCATGATTATAACAACCACGACTATGATTATAACTACCAATGACTATGATTATAACAACCACGACTATGATTATAACAACCACGACCATGATTATATCAACCACGAGTATGATCTTAACACCCACGACCATGATTATAACAACCACAAATATGATTATTACACCCAGGGCCATGATTATAGAAACCACGATTATGATTATAGCAACCACAACCATGATTATAACAACCACGACCATGATAATAACAACCATGACCAAGATTATAACAACCATGACTATGATTATAACAACCACGACTATGCTTATAACATCCATGACCATGAATATAATACCCACGACCATAACTATAATAACCACAACTATGATTATAACACCCACGAACATGATTACAACAACCACAACTATGATTATAACACCCAGGACCATGATTATAGCAACCACGACAATGATTATAACAACCATGACCACGATTATAACAACCACGACTATGATTATAACACCCACGACCATGATTATAACAACCACGACTATGATTATAACAACCATGACTATGAGTATAACAACCACGACTATGATTATAACAACCACGACTATGATTATAACACCCACGACCATCATTATAACAACCACGACTATGATTATAAAAACCATGACAATGATTATAACAACCACGACTTTGATTATAACAACCACGACCATGATTATAACAACCACGACTATGATTATAACAACCACAACCATGACTATAACAACCAGGACTATGATTATAAAAACCACGATCATGATTATAACAACCACGACTATGATTGTAACAACCACGACCATGATTATAACAACCACGACCATGATTATAACAACCACGATCATGATTATAATAACTACGACCATGATTATAACAACCAAGGCCATGATTATAAAAACCACCACTCTGATTATAACAACCACGACCATGATTATAACAACCAAGACTATGATTATAACAACCACGACTATGAATATAGCAACCACGAATATGATTATAACAATGACGACTATCATTATAACAACCACGATTATGATTATAACACCCACGATCATGATTACATCAACCACGACTATGATTATAACAACCACGACTATGATTATAACAACCACGACCATGGTTTTAACAACCACGACCATGATTATAACACCCACGACCATGATTATAATAACCACAACTATGATTATCACACCCACGACCATGATTATAACAACCACAACTAGGATTATAACACCCAAGGCCATGTTTATAGAAACCACGACTATGATTTTAACAACCACAACCATGATTATAACAACCACGACACTGATTATAACAACCACGACTATGATTATAACACCCACGAATATGACTATAACAACCACGACTGTGATTAAAACAACCACAAACATGATTATAACACCCACGACCATGATTATTTCAACCACGACTATGATCATAAGAACCACGACCATGAAATGTAACAACCACGACTATGATCATATAAACCATGACTATGATAATAACAACCACGACCATGATTATAACAACCACGACTATGATTATAACAACCATGACTATGATTATAACAACCACGACTATGATTATAACAACCACGACTATGATTATAACAATCACGACTATGATCATCTCAACCATGACTATGATAATAACAACCACGACCATGATTATAACAACCACGACTATGATTATAACAACCAATGACTATGATTATAACAACCACGACTATGATTATAACAACCACGACCATGATTATATCAACCACGACTATGATTTTAACACCCACGACCATGAATATAACCACAAATATGATTATTACACCCAGGGCCATGATTATAGAAATCACGATTATGATTATAACAACCACAACCATGATTATAACAACCACGACCATGATTATAACAACCATGACCATGATTATAACAACCATGACTATGATTATAACAACCACGACTATGCTTATAACAACCACGACCATGAATATAATACCCACGACCATAACTATAATGACCACAACTATGATTATAACACCCACGACCTTATTACAACAACCACAACTATGATTATAACACCCAGGCCCATGATTATAACAACCACGACCATGATTATAACAACCATGACCACGATTATAACAACCACGACTATGATTATAACACCCACGACCATGATTATAACAACCACGACTATGATTATAACAACCATGACTATGATTATAACAACCACGACTATGATTATAACGACCACGACTATGATTATAACAACCACGACTCTGATTATAACACCCACGCCCATGATTATAACAACCACGACTATGATTATAAAAACCATGACTATGATTATAACAACCACGACTATGATTATATCAACCACGACAATGATTATAACAACCACGACTCTGATTATAACAACCACAACCAAGACTATAACAACCAGGACTATGATTATAAAAACCGCGATCATGATTATAACAACCACAACTATGATTATAACACACACGACCATGATTATAACAACCACGACTATGATTATAATAACCACGACTATCATTATAACAACCACGACCATGATTATAACAACCACGATCATGATTATAACAACCACGACTATGATTATAAAAACTACGACTATGATTATAATACCCACGACCATGATTATAATAACCACAACTAAGATTATCACACCCACGACCATGATTATAACAACCACAACTATGATTATAACACCCAGGGCCATGATTATTGAAACCACGACTATGATTATAACAACCGCAACCATGATTATAACAACCACGACCATGATTATAACTCCCACGACGATGATTATAATAACCACAACTATGATTATAACACACACGACCATGATTATAACAACCACGACTATGATTATAATAACCACGACTATCATTATAACAACCACGACCATGATTATAACAACCACGACCATGATTATAACAACCACGACTATGATTATAAAAACCACGACTATGATTATAATACCCACGACCATGCCTATAACAACCACGACCATGATTATAACTACCAAAACCATGATTATAACAACCACAACTATGATCATAACAACCACCACTATGTTCATAGCAACCACGACCATAATTATAACAACCACAACCTTGATTACAACAACCACGACCATGATTATAACAACCACGACTATGATCATAACCGCGACCATGATTATAACAACCACGACTATAATCATAACCGCGACCATGATTATAAGAACCACGCAAATAATTATAACGTCCATGACTATGATTATAACAACCACGACCTTGATCATAACCACGAACATGATTATAACAACCACGACTATGATTATAACAACCACGACAATGATTATAACAACCAGAAATATGATCATAACAACCACGGCTATGATTATAACAATCACGACCATGATTATAACAAACACGACCATAATTATAATAACTACGACCATGATTATAACAACCAAGACCATGATTATAAAAACCACGGCTATGATTATAACAACCACGACTATGATTATTACATCCACGACTATGATTATAACAACCACGACTATAATTATAACAACCACGACAATGACTATAAAAACCACGACCATGATTATAACACCCACGAATATGATTATAACAAACACGACCATGATTATAACAACCACGTCCATGATTATAACTACCACGACCTTGATTATAACAACCACGACTATGATTATAACAACCACGACTTTGATTATAACAACCACGACCATGATTATAACACCCACCATCATGATTATAACAACCACAACTATGATTATAACACCCACGACCATGATGATAACAACTACGACTATGATTAGAAAAACCACGTCCAAGATTATAACAACCACGACTATGATTATAACACCCACGAATATGATTATAACAAACACGACTATGATTATAACACCCACGACAATGATTATAACAACCATGACTATGATTAAAGCAACCACGACCACGATTATAACAACCACGACTATGTTTACAAAAACCACGACTATGATTATGACACCCACTACCATGACTATAACAACCACGATCATGATTATAACAACCACGACCATGACTATATCAACCACGACTATGATCATAACAACCACAACTATGATCATAACAACCGCGACCATAATTATAACAACCACGACCATGATTTCAACAGCCACGACCATGAATATAGCAACCATGACTATGATTATAACAACCTCGACCATGAACTGTAACAACCACGACCATGATTATAACAACCACCACCATGATTATAACAACCACGACTATGATTATAATACCCACGCCAATGATTAAAATAACCATAACTAGGATTATAACACCCACAACCATGATTATAACAACCACAAATATGATTACTACACCCAGGTCCATGATTATAACAACCACGACTATGATTATAACAACCACAAACATGATTATAACAACCAGGACTATGATTATAACACCCACGGCCATGATTATAACAACCACGACTATGATTATAACAACCATGACTATGATTATAACAACCACGACTATGATTATAACAACCACGACCCTGATTATAACACCTACCACTATGATTATAACAACCACAACTGTGATTATAACACCCACGACCATGATGATAACAACCACGACTATGATTATAACAACCACGACCATGATTATAACAACCACGACTTTGATTATAACACCTACGACCATGATTATAACAACCACGACTATGATTATGACAACCACGACTATGATTATAACAACCACGACCATGATTATAACAACCATGACCATGTTTATAACAACCACGACTATGATTATTACAACCACGACTATGATTATAACAACCACGACCATGATTATAACACCCACCACTATGAATATAACAACCACAACTATGATTATAACACCCACGACCATGATGATAGCAACCACGACTATGATTATAACAACCACGACCATGATTATAACAACCACGACTATGATTATAACATCCACGACGATGATTATAACACCCACGACCATGATTATAACCCCCAGGGCCAATCTGATAACAACCACGACTGTGATTATAACAACCACAACCATGATTATAACAACCACGACTATGGTTATAACACCCACGACCATGATTATAACAACCACAACTATTATTACAACACCCAGGTCCATGATTTTAACAACCACGGCTATGATTATAACAACAACAACCATGATTATAACAACCACGACTATGATTATAATACCCACGGCCATGATTATAACAAACACGACTATGATTATAACAACCATGATTATGATTATAACAACCACGACTATTGTAATGAGTGATTGTCAGACCAAACCTTACAGCCCAGAATTATGTCACATATAACAGCAAGTACACCACAGACCTCGTGGTACCACCGCATTCCAGGTTGACACACCTCAGGTCGACCCTAGGGACTTGACCTGGCCCGCTAATGACGTGAGCCGGTGACCTACAACCACACCTAGCCAAGACACCTGGCCAGGACCACACCTGCACACAATTATCCAGATCAAACCAGTTTAGTGTTAATTGTTAGAGGTCAGCAGCCGGCTGGACCGACCCCATATAAAGGCCCTACAGTTCCGTCCACGGGCATTATCTTTATCATTATCATTCTGGTCAGACTGATTCTCATTCTGGACCCTGTCATCTCTCTCCCGTTCGGGTCGTCACTCGGTTCACTAAGGAGAGTCACGCACGTCCCCTCCCCAGGTCGGGAGGGAGACCTCCCGACCAGACGGCATCGCCAGCTAAGCAGACTCTCCCTGTGATGAAGGCAGCCCAGCCAGCACTCACTGGGCCTACGCCAGGGTACACGTGAGTCTTGTCAGAACGTCCTAGGGTGAGTTACCTACTGTGGGAAGTGTATTCATTCAGGTGTGTCCGAGAGTCAGTTAACGTAAAGCATAATGTGTTAGTACCCCGATATAATAGTGATATTAATGTGTCCATGTCATTGAGTGAAGTAATAAATAATTGTATCAAGAGGTGTTTAACAAGTTGTCCCTTTAAGAAGTAATATACGTGTATTGACATACGAGATAAGATAAGCGTAGTGACGCTGTGCAAATAACATCCAGGCCACGCTACCAAGTTTCCTATCTTTACATTTCTATACTTCCTACTCTCTCTATTCTTACTTATTTATATTCTTCCTCTCTTTTGTGTTCTGTCTCATTACACTATGATTATAACGACCACGACTATGAATATAACAACCACGACCATAATTATAACACCCACCACTATGATTATAACAACCACATCTGTGATTATAACACCCACGACCATGATGATAACAACCACGACTATGATTATAATACCCACGACCATGATTATAACAACCACGACTATGATTATAACAATCACGACTATGATCATCTCAACAATGACTATGATAATAACAACCACGACCATGATTATTTCAACCACGACTAGGATCATAAGAACCACGACCATGAAATGTAACAACCATGACCATGATTATAACAATCACGACTATGATCATATAAACCAAGACTATGATAATAACAACCACGACCATGATTATAACAACCACGACTATGATTATAACAACCATGACTATGATTATAACAACACGACTATGATTATAACAACCACGACTATGATTATAACAATCACGACTATGATCATCTCAACCATGACTATGATAATAACAACCACGACCATGATTATAACAACCACGACTATGATTATAACAACCAATGACTATGATTATAACAACCACGACTATGATTATAACAACCACGAACATGATTATATCAACCACGACTATGATTTTAACACCCACGACCATGATTATAACAACCACATATATGATTATTACACCCAGGGCCATGATTATAGAAACCACGATTATGATTATAACAACCACAACCATGATTATAACAACCACGACTATGATTATAACAACCATGACCATGATTATAACAACCACGACTATGATTGTAACAACCACGACCATGATTATAACAACCACGACCATGATTATAACAACCACGATCATGATTATAATAACTACGACCATGATTATAACAACCAAGGCCATGATTATAAAAACCACGACTCTCATTATAACAACCACGACAATGATTATAACAACCAAGACTATGATTATAACAACCACGACTATGAATATAGCAACAACGAGTATGATTATAACAATGACGACTATCATTATAACAACCACGATTATGATTATAACACCCACGATCATGATTACATCAACCACGACTATGATTATAACAACCACGAGTATGATTATAACAACCACGACCATGGTTTTAACAACCACGACCATGATTATAATACCCACGACCATGATTATAATAACCACAACTATGATTATCACACCCACGACCATGATTATAACAACCACAACTATGATTATAACACCCAGGGCCATGATTATAGAAACCACGACTATGATTATAACAACCACAACCATGATTATAACAACCACGACACTGATTATAACAACCACGACTATGATTATAACACCCACGAATATGACTATAACAAGCACGACTGTGATTATAACAACCACAACCATGATTATATCACCCACGACCATGATGATAACAACCACGACTATGATTATAATACCCACGACCATGATTATAACAACCACGACTATTATTATAACAATCACGACTATGATCATCTCAACCATGACTATGATAATAACAACCACGACCATGATTATTTCTACCACGACTATGATCATTAGAACCACGACCATGAAATGTAACAACCACGACCATGATTATAATAACCACGACTATGATTATAACAACCACGACTATGATTATAACAATCACGACTATGATCATCTCAACCATGACTATGATAATAACAACCACGACCATGATTATAACAACCACGACTATGATTATAACAACCAATGACTATGATTATAACAACCACGACTATGATTATAACAACCACGACCATGATTATATCAACCACTACTATGATTTTAACACCCACGACCATGATTATAACAACCAAAAATATGATTATTACAACCACGACTATGATTATAACAACCAATGACTATGATTATAACAACCACGACTATGATTATAGAAACCACGATTATGATTATAACAACCACAACCATGATTATAACAACCACGACCATGATTATAACAACCATGACCATGATTATAACAACCATGACTATGATTATAACTACCACGACTATGCTTATAACAACCACGACCATGAATATAATACCAACGACCATAACTATAATAACCACAACTATGATTATAACACCCACGACCTTATTACAACAACCACAACTATGATTATAACACCCAGGACCATGATTATAACAACCACAACCATGATTATAACAACCATGACCACGATTATAACAACCACGACTATGATTATGACACCCACGACCATGATTATAACAACCACGACAATGATTATAACAACCATGACTATGATTATAACAACCACGACTATGATTATAACAACCACGACTAAGACTATAACATCCAGGACTATGATTATAACAACCACGACCATGATTATAACAACCACGACTATGATTATAAAAACCATGACTATGATTATAACAACCACGACTATGATTATAACAACCACGACCATGATTATAACAACCACGACTATGATTATAACAACCACAACTAAGACTATAACAACCAGGACTATGATTATAAAAACCGCGATCATGATTATAACAACCACGAATATGATTGTAACAACCACGACCATGATTATAACAACCACGACCATGATTATAACAACCACGATCATGATTATAATAACTACGACCATGATTATAACAACCAAGGCCATGATTATAAAAACCACGACTATGATTATAACAACCACGACCAAGATAATAACAACCAAGACTATGATTATAACAACCACGACTATGAATATAGCAACCACGAATATGATTATAACAATAACGACTATCATTATAACAACCACGATTATGATTATAACACACACGACCATGATTACAACAACCACGACAATGATTATAACAACCACGACTATGATTATAACAACCACGACCATGGTTTTAACAACCACGACCATGATTATAATACCCACGACTATGATTATAATAACCACAACTATGATTATCACAACCACGACCATGATTATAACAACCACAACTATGATTATAACACCCAGGGCCATGATTATAGAAACCACGACAATGATTATAACAACCACAACCATGATTATAACAACCACGACCATGATTATAATTTCCACGACCATGATTATAATAACCACAACTATGATTATAACACACACGACCATGATTATAACAACCACGACTATGATTATAATAACCACGACTATCATTATAACAAACACGACAATGATTATAACAACCACGATCATGATTATAACAACCACGACTATGATTATAAAAACCACGACTATGATTATAATACCCACGACCATGATTATAATAACCACAACTAAGATTATCACACCCACGACCATGATTATAACAACCACAACTATGATTATAACACCCAGGGCCATGATGATAACAACCACGACTGTGATTATAACAACCACAACCATGATTATAACACTCACCACTATGATTATAACAACCACATCTGTGATTATAACACCCACGACCATGATGATAACAACCACGACTATGATTATAATACCCACGACCATGATTATAACAACCACGACTATGATTATAACAATCACGACTATGATCATCTCAACCATGACTATGATAATAACAACCACAACCATGATTATTTCAACCACGACTAGGATCATAAGAACCACGACCATGAAATGTAACAACCACGACCATGATTATAACAATCACGACTATGATCATATAAACCAAGACTATGATAATAACAACCACGACCATGATTATAACAACCACGACTATGATTATAACAACCATGACTATGATTATAACAACCACGACTATGATTATAACAACCACGACTATGATTATAACAATCACGACTATGATCATCTCAACCATGACTATGATAATAACAACCACGACCATGATTATAACAACCACGACTATGATTATAACAACCAATGACTATGATTATAACAACCACGACTATGATTATAACAACCACGACCATGATTATATCAACCACGACTATGATTTTAACACCCACGACCATGATTGTAACAACCACAAATATGATTATTACACCCAGGGCCATGATTATAGAAACCACGATTATGATTATAACAACCACAACCATGATTATAACAACCACGACCATGATTATAACAACCATGACCATGATTATAACAACCATGACTATGATTATAACAACCACGACTATGATTATAACAACCACGACCATGAATATAATACCCACGACCATAACTATAATAACCACAACTATGATTATAACACCCACGACCATGATTACAACAACCACAACTATGATTATAACACCCAGGACCATGATTATAACAACCACGACCATGATTATAACAACCATGACCACGATTATAACAACCACGACTATGATTATAACACCCACGACCATGATTATAACAACCACGACTATGATTATAACAACCATGACTATGAGTATAACAACCACGACTATGATTATAACAACCACGACTATGTTATAACAACCACGACTATGATTATAACACCCAGGACCATGATTATAACAACCACGACTATGATTATAAAAACCATGACTATTATTATAACAACCACGACTATGATTATAACAACCTCGACCATGATTATAACAACCACGACTATGATTATAACAACCACAACCATGACTATAACAACCAGGACTATGATTATAAAAACCACGATCATGATTATAACAACCACGACTATGATTGTAACAACCACGACCATGATTATAACAACCACGACCATGATTATAACAACCACGATCATGATTATAATAACTACGACCATGATTATAACAACCAAGGCCATGATTATAAAAACCACGACTCTGATTATAACAACCACGACCATGATTATAACAACCAAGACTATGATTATAACAACCACGACTATGAATATAGCAACCACGAATATGATTATAACAATGACGACTATCATTATAACAACCACGATTATGATTATAACACCCACGATCATGATTACATCAACCACGACTATGATTATAACAACCACGACTATGATTATAACAACCACGACCATGGTTTTAACAACCACGACCATGATTATAACACCCACGACCATGATTATAATAACCACAACTATGATTATCACACCCACGACCATGATTATAACAACCACAACTAGGATTATAACACCCAAGGCCATGTTTATAGAAACCACGACTATGATTTTAACAACCACAACCATGATTATAACAACCACGACACTGATTATAACAACCACGACTATGATTATAACACCCACGAATATGACTATAACAACCACGACTGTGATTAAAACAACCACAAACATGATTATAACACCCACGACCATGATTATTTCAACCACGACTATGATCATAAGAACCACGACCATGAAATGTAACAACCACGACTATGATCATATAAACCATGACTATGATAATAACAACCACGACCATGATTATAACAACCACGACTATGATTATAACAACCATGACTATGATTATAACAACCACGACTATGATTATAACAACCACGACTATGATTATAACAATCACGACTATGATCATCTCAACCATGACTATGATAATAACAACCACGACCATGATTATAACAACCACGACTATGATTATAACAACCAATGACTATGATTATAACAACCACGACTATGATTATAACAACCACGACCATGATTATATCAACCACGACTATGATTTTAACACCCACGACCATGAATATAACCACAAATATGATTATTACACCCAGGGCCATGATTATAGAAATCACGATTATGATTATAACAACCACAACCATGATTATAACAACCACGACCATGATTATAACAACCATGACCATGATTATAACAACCATGACTATGATTATAACAACCACGACTATGCTTATAACAACCACGACCATGAATATAATACCCACGACCATAACTATAATGACCACAACTATGATTATAACACCCACGACCTTATTACAACAACCACAACTATGATTATAACACCCAGGCCCATGATTATAACAACCACGACCATGATTATAACAACCATGACCACGATTATAACAACCACGACTATGATTATAACACCCACGACCATGATTATAACAACCACGACTATGATTATAACAACCATGACTATGATTATAACAACCACGACTATGATTATAACCACCACGACTATGATTATAACAACCACGACTATGATTATAACACGCACGCCCATGAATAAAACAACCACGACTATGATTATAAAAACCATAACTATGATTATAACAACCACGACTATGATTATAACAACCACGACCATGATTATAACAACCACGACTATGATTATAACAACCACAACCAAGACTATAACAACCAGGACTATGATTATAAAAACCGCGATCATGATTATAACAACCACGACTATAATTGTAACAACAACGACCATGATTATAACAACCACGACCATGATTATAACAACCACGATCATGATTATAATAACTACGACCATGATTATAACAACCAAGGCCATGATTATATAAACCACGACTATGATTATAACAACCACGACCATGATTATAACAACCAAGACTATGATTATAACAACCACGACTATGAATATAGCAACCACGAATATGATTATAACAATGACGACTATCATTATAACAACCACGATTATGATTATAACACCCACGACCATGATTATAACAACCACGACTATGATTATAACAACCACAATCATGGTTTTAACAACCACGACCATGATTATAATACCCACGACTATGATTATAATAACCACAACTATGATTATCACACCCACGACCATGATTATAACAACCACAACTATGATTATAACACCCAGGGCCATGATTATAGAAACCACGACTATGATTATAACAACCACAACCATGATTTTAACAACCACGACCATGATTATAATTCCCACGACCATGATTATAATAACCACAACTATGATTATAACACACACGACCATGATTATAACAACCACGACTATGATTATAATAACCACGACTATCATTATAACAACCACGACCATGATTATAACAACCACGATCATGATTATAACAACCACGACTATGATTATAAAAACCACGACTATGATTATAACACGACGACCATGATTATAATAACAACAACTAAGATTATCACACCCACGACCATGATTATAACAACCACAACTATGATTATAACACCCAGGGCCATGATTATAGAAACCACGACTATGATTATAACAACCACAACCATGATTATAACAACCACGACCATGATTATAACTCCCACGACCATGATTATAACAACCAAGACCATGATTATAACAACCACAACTATGATCATAACAACCACCACTATGTTCACAGCAACCACGACCATAATTATAACAACCACAACCATGATTACAACAACCACGACCATGATTATAACAACCACGACTATGATCATAACCGCGACCATGATTATAACAACCACGACTATAATCATAACCGCGACCATGATTATAAGAACCACGCAAATGATTATAACGTCCATGACTATGATTATAACAACCACGACATTGATCATAACCACGAACATGATTATAACAACCACGACTATGATTATAACAACCACGACAATGATTATAACAACCACGACCATGATTATAGCAACCACGACTATAATTATAACAACCAGGAATATGATCATAACAACCACGACTATGATTATAACAATCACGACTATGATTATAACAAACACGACTATGATTAAAACAACCAAGACCATGATAATAACAAGCACGACCATGATTATAACAACCAAGACCATGATTATAACAACCATGACTATGATTATAACAAGCACGACTATGATTATAACAACCACGACTATGATTATAACAACCACGACCATGATTAAAATACCAACGACCATGATTATGATAACCACAACTATGATTATAACACCCACGACCATGTTTGCAACAACCACAACTATGATTATAACACGCAGGGCCATGATTATAACAACCACGACTGTGATTATAACAACCACAACCATGATTATATCAACCACGACTATGATTATAACAACCACGACAATGATTATAACAGCCACGACCATGATTATAGCAACCATGACTATGATTATAACAACCACGACTATGATTATAACAACCACGACTATGATTAAAACAATCACGACTATGATCATCTCAACCATGACTATGATAATAACAACCACGACCATGATTATAACAACCACGACTATGATTATAACAACCAATGACTATGATTATAACAACCACGACTATGATTATAACAACCACGACCATGATTATATCAACCACGAATATGATTTTAACACCCACGACCATGAATATAACCACAAATATGATTATTACACCCAGGGCCATGATTATAGAAATCACGATTATGATTATAACAACCACAACCATGATTATAACAACCACGACCATGATTATAACAACCATGACCATGATTATAACAACCATGACTATGATTATAACAACCACGACTATGCTTATAACAACCACGACCATGAATATAATACCCACGACCATAACTATAATATCCACAACGATGATTATAACACCCACGACCTTATTACAAGAACCACAACTATGATTATAATACCCAGAACCATGATTATAACAACCACGACCATGATTATAACAACCATGACCACGATTATAACAACCACGACTATGATTATAACACCCACGACCATGATTATAACAACCACGACTATGATTATAACAACCATGACTATGATTATAACAACCACGACTATGATTATAACCACCACGACTATGATTATAACAACCACGACTATGATTATAACACGCACGCCCATGAATAAAACAACCACGACTATGATTATAAAAACCATAACTATGATTATAACAACCACGACTATGATTATAACAACCACGACCATGATTATAACAACCACGACTATGATTATAACAACCACAAACCAAGACTATAACAACCAGGACTATGATTATAAAAACCGCGATCATGATTATAACAACCACGACTATAATTGTAACAACAACGACCATGATTATAACAACCACGACCATGATTATAACAACCACGATCATGATTATAAAAACCATGACTATGATTATAACAACCATGACTATGATTATAACAACCACGACTATGATTATAACAACCACGACCATGAATATAATACCCACGGCCATAACTATAATAACCACAACTATGATTATAACACCCACGACCATGATTACAACAACCACAACTATGACTATAACACCCAGGACCATGATTATAACAACTACGACCATGATTATAACAACCAAGGCCATGATTATATAAACCACGACTATGATTATAACAACCACGACCATGATTATAACAACCAAGACTATGATTATAACAACCACGACTATGAATATAGCAACCACGAATATGATTATAACAATGACGACTATCATTATAACAACCACGATTATGATTATAACACCCACGACCATGATTATAACAACCACGACTATGATTATAACAACCACAATCATGGTTTTAACAACCACGACCATGATTATAATACCCACGACTATGATTATAATAACCACAACTATGATTATCACACCCACGACCATGATTATAACAACCACAACTATGATTATAACACCCAGGGCCATGATTATAGAAACCACGACTATGATTATAACAACCACAACCATGATTTTAACAACCACGACCATGATTATAATTCCCACGACCATGATTATAATAACCACAACTATGATTATAACACACACGACCATGATTATAACAACCACGACTATGATTATAATAACCACGACTATCATTATAACAACCACGACCATGATTATAACAACCACGATCATGATTATAACAACCACGACTATGATTATAAAAACCACGACTATGATTATAATACCCACGACCATGATTATAATAACAACAACTAAGATTATCACACCCACGACCATGATTATAACAACCACAACTATGATTATAACACCCAGGGCCATGATTATAGAAACCACGACTATGATTATAACAACCACAACCATGATTATAACAACCACGACCATGATTATAACTCCCACGACCATGTTTATAATAACCACAACTATGATTATAACACACACGACCATGATTATAACAACCACGACTATGATTATAATAACCACGACTATCATTATAACCACGACCATGATTATAACAACCACGACCATGATTATAACAACCACGACTATGATTATAAAAACCACGACTATGATTATAATACCCACTACCATGACTATAACAACCACGACCATGATTATAACAACCAAGACCATGATTATAACAACCACAACTATGATCATAACAACCACCACTATGTTCACAGCAACCACGACCATAATTATAACAACCACAACCATGATTACAACAACCACGACCATGATTATAACAACCACGACTATGATCATAACCGCGACCATGATTATAACAACCACGACTATAATCATAACCGCGACCATGATTATAAGAACCACGCAAATGATTATAACGTCCATGACTATGATTATAACAACCACGACCTTGATCATAACCACGAACATGATTATAACAACCACGACTATGATTATAACAACCACGACTATGATTATAACAAGCACGACCATGATTATAACAACCAAGACTATGATTATAACAACCATGACTATGATTATAACAAAAACGTCTATGATTATAACAACCACGACCATGATTATAACAACCACGACTATGGTTATAACAACCACAACGATGACTATAACAACCACGACTATGATTATAAAAACCACGACTCTGATTATAACACACAGTACCATGACTATAACAACCACGACCATGATTATAACAACCACAACCATGATTATAACAAACACGACCATGATTATAATAACTACGACCATGATTATAACAACCAAGACCATGATTATAAAAACCACGGCTATGATTATAACAGCCACGACCATGATTATAACAACCACGACTATGAATATAACACCCACGACTATGATTATAACAACCACGACTATGATTATAACAACCATGACCATGATTATAATACCCACGACCATGATTATAATAACCACAACCATGATTATAACAACCACGACCATAATTATAATACCCACGACCATGCTTGTAATAACCACAACTATGATTATAACACCCACGACCATGATTATAACAACCACGACTATGATTATAACAACCACGACTATGATTATAACAACCACGACTATGATTATAACAACCACGACTATGATTACCACGACCATGATTATAATGCCCGACCGATTATAATAACCACATTATAACAACCACGACCATGATTATAATAACGACCATGCTATAACCACAACTATGATTGCACACCCACGACCAGATTTATAACAACCACGACTATGATTATAACAACCACGACCATGATTATTATAAGCCAACCGTAGTCATGATTATAACAACCACGACTAAGTTATAATAACCACGACTATCATTATAACAACCACGACCATGATTATAACAACCACGACTATGATTATAAAAAACACGACTATGATTATAACATCAACAACTATGATTATAACAACCACGACTATGATTATAACAACCATGACCATGATTATAATACCCATGACCATGATTATAATAACCACAACTATGATTATAACACCCACGACAATGATAACAACAACCACAACTCTGATTATGACACCCAAGGCCATGATTATAACAACCACGACTGTGATTATAACAACCACAACAATGATTATAACACCCACGACCATGATTATCACAACCACGAGTATGATTATAACAACCATGACTATGATTATAACAACCACGACTATGATTATAACAACCACGACTATGATTATAACAACCACGACTATGATTATAACACCCACGAATATGACTATAACAACCACGGCGTGATTATAATGCCACAACCATGATTTATAACACCCGACCATGATTATTTCAACCACGACTGATCATAACAACCCACGACCATGTTATGTAACCACGACCATGATTATAACAATCACGACTATGATCATATCAACGGACTATGATAATAACAACCACGACCATGATTATAACAACCACGACTATGATTATAACAACCATGACTATGATTATAACAACCACGACTATGTTATAACACCACGACTATTATATAACAACAATGCACTAGTCATCTCACCATGAATGATAATAACAACCACGACCATGATTATAACAACTAACGACTATGATTATAACAACCAATGACTATGATTATAACAACCACGACTGTGATTATAACAACCACGTCCATGATTATATCAACCACGACTATGATTTTAACACCCACGACCATGATTATAACAACCACAAATATGATTATTACACCCAGGGCCATGATTATAGAAACCACGATTATGATTATAACAACAACAACCATGATTATAACAACCACGACCATGATTATAATACCCACGACCAAGCTTATATTAACCACGACTATGATTATAAAAACCATGACTATGATTATAACAACCACGACTATGATTATAACAACCACGACCATGATTATAACATCCACGACTATGATTATAACAACCACAACCATGACTATAACAACCAGGACTATGATTATAAAAACCACGATCATGATTATAACAACCACGACTATGATTGTAACAACCACGACCATGATTATAACAACTAAGACCATGATTATAAAAACCTCGACTATGATTATAACAACCACGACCATGATTATAATTTCCAAGACCATGATTAAAACAACCACGACCATGATTATAACAACCAGGACCATGATTACAACAACCGCAACTATGATGATAACAACCACGACTATGATTATAACAAACACGACCATGGTTATAACAACCACGACCATGATTATAATACCCACGACCATGATTATGATAACCACAATTATGATTATAACACCCACGACCATGATTATAACAACCACAACTATGATTATAACACCCAGCGCCATGATTATATAAACCACGACTATGATTATAACAACCACAACCATGATTATAACAACCACGACCATGATTATAATTCCCACGACCATGATTATAATAACCACAACTATGATTATAACACCCACGACCATGATTATAACAACCACGACTATGATTATAACAACCACGACTATGATTATAACAACCACGACTATGATTATAATAACCACGACTATGATTATAACAATCACGACCATAATTATAACAACCACGACTATGATTATAACACCCACGACCATGATTATAACAACCACGACTATGATTATAACAACCATGATCATGATTATAACAACCACGACAATGATTATAATAACCACGACGATCATTATAACAACCACGACCATGATTATAACAACCACGACCATGATTATAACAACCACGTCTATGATTATAAAAACCACGACTATGATTATAATACCCACTACCGTGACTATAACAACCACGACCATGATTATAACAAACAAGACCATGATTATAACAACCACGACTATGATCATAACAACCACAACTATGATCATAACAACCACGACCATAATTATAACAACCACAACCATGATTACAATAACCACGACCATGAATATAATACCCACGACCATGCTTATAATAACCACAACTATGATTATAATGCCCACGACCGTGATTATAACAACCACGACTATGACCATAACCGCAACCATGATTATAAGAACCACGAAAATGATTATAACGTCCATGACTATGATTATAACAACCACGACCTTGATCATAACCACGAACATGATCATAACAACCACGACTATGATTATAACAACCGCGACAATGATTATAATAACTAAGACCATGATTATAACAACCAAGACCATGATTATAAAAACCACGACAATGATTATATCAGCCACGACCATGATTATAAAAAACACGACTATGATTATAACAACCACGACTATGATCATAACAACCACGACTATGATTATAACAACCACGACTATGATTATAACAACCACGACCGTGATTAAAATACCAACGACCATGATTATAATAACCACAACTATGATTATAACACCCACGACCATGATTACAAAAACCACAACTATGATTATATCACCCAGGGCCATGATTATATCAACCACGACTGTGATTATAACAATCACAACCATGATTATATCAACCACGACTATGATTATAACACCCACTACCATGATTATAACAACCACGACTATGATTATAACAACCATGACTATGATTATAACAAAAACGACTATGATTATAACAACCACGACTATGATTATAACAACCACGACTATGATTATAACACCCACAACTATGATTATAACACCCACGACCATGATTATAGCAACAACGACTATGATTATAACAACCATGACTATGATTATAACACCCACTACCATGATTATAACAACCACGACTATGATTATAACAACCATGACTATGATTATAACAACCACGACTATGATTATAAATACCACGACAATGATTATAACACCCACTACCATGACTATAACAACCACGACCATGATTATAACAACCACGACCATGATTATAACAAACACAACCATGATAATAATAACTACGACCATGATTATAACAACCAAGTCCATGATTAAAAAACCACGGCTATAATTATAACAGCCACGAACATGATTATAATAACCACAACCATGATTATAACAACCAAGACCATGATTATAACAACAAAGACTATGATTATAACAACCACGACTATGATTATAACAACCACGAGTATGATTATAACAACCACGACTATGAATATAACAAACACGACTATGATTATAACAACCATGACCATGATTACAACAACCACGAGCATGATTATAACAACCACGACTATGATCATAACCGCGAACATGATTATAACAATCACGACTATGATCGTAACCGCGATCATGATTATAACAACCACGACAATGATTATAACATCCATGATTATGATTATAACAACCACGACCTTGATAATTAACCACGAACATGATTATAACAACAACGACTATGATTATTGCAACCACGACAATGATTATAATAATTACGACCATGATTATAACAACCAAGTCCAAGATTATAAAAACCACGACTATGATTATAACAGCCACAACCATGACTATAACAACCACGACTATGATTATAACAACCACGACTAAGATCATAACAACCACGACCATGATTATAACAACCACGACTATGATTAAAACAACCACGACTATGATTATAACAATCACGACCATAATTATAACAACCACGACTAAGATCATAACAACCACGACAATGATTATAACACCCACGAATATGACTATAACAGCCACGACTGTGATTATAACAACCACAACCATGATTATAACACCCACGACCATGATTATTAAAACCACGACTATGTTCATAACAACCACGACCATGAAATGTATCAACCACGACCATGATTATAACAACCACGACTATGATTATATCAACCATGACTATGATTATAACAACCACGACTATGATTATAACAACAACGACTATGATTATATCAACCACGACTATGATTATATCACCCACGACCATGATTATAACAATGACGACTATGATCATAACAACCACAACCATAATTATAACAGCCACTACTATGATTATAACAACCACGACCATGATTATATCAAACAAGACTATGATTATAACACCCACGACCATGATTATAACCACAAATATGATTATTACACCCAGGGCCATGATTATAGATACCACGACTATGATTATAACAACCACACCTATGATTATAACAACCACGACTATGATTATAACAACCATGACCATGATTATAATACCCAAGACCATGATTATAATAACCACAAAAATGATTATAACAACCACGACCATGATTATAATACCCACGACCATGCTTATAATAACCACAACTATGATTATAACACCCACGACCATGATTATAACAACCACGACTATGATTATAACAACCACAACTATGATTATAACAACCACGACTATGATTATAGCAATCACGACCATAATTATAACAACCACGACTATGATTATAACACCCACTACCATGATTATAACAACCACGACTATGATTATAACAACCATGACTATGATTATAACAAAAACGACTATGATTATAACAACCACGACTATGATTATAACAACCACGACTATGATTATAACACCCACAACTATGATTATAACAACGACCATGATTATAACAACAACGACTATGATTATAACAACCATGACTATGATTATAACAACCACGACTATGATTATAAATACCACGACTATGATTATAACACCCACTACCATGACTATAACAACCGACCATGATTAATAACCACGACCATGATTATAACAAACACGACCATGATAATAATAACTACGACCATGATTATAACAACCAAGTCCATGATTATAAAAACCACGGCTATAATTATAACAGCCACGAACATGATTATAACAACCACGACTATGATTATAACAACCAAGACCATGATTATAACAACCACGACTATGATTATAACAGCCACGACCATGACTATAACAAACACGACTATGATTATAATAACCACGACTAAGATCATAACAACCACGACCATGATTATAACAACCACGACTATGATTAAAACAACCACGACTATGATTATAACAAGCACGACCATGATTATAACAACAACGACCATGATCATAACCACGACAATGATTAAAACATCCACGACCATGATTATCACAACCAAGACCATGTTTATAACAACCATGACTATGATTATAACAACCACGACTATGATTACAACAACCACGACTATGATTACAACAACCACGACCATGATTATAATACCCACGACCATGATTATAATAACCACAACTATGATTATAACACCCACGACCATGATTATCACAACGACGACTATGATTATAACAACCATGACTCTGATTATAACAACCAAGACTATGATTATAACAACCACGACTATGATTATAACAACCACGACAATGATTATAACACCCACGAACATGACTATAATAACCACGACTGTGATTATAACAACCACAACCATGATTATAACACCCACGACCATGATTATTAAAACCACGACTATGATCATAACAACCACGACCATGAAATGTAACAACCACGACCATGATTATAACAATCACGACTATGATCATATCAACCATGACTATGATAATAACAACCACGACTATGATTATAAGAACCACGACTTTGATAATATCAACCATGACTATGATTATAACAACCACGAGTATGATCATAACAACCACGACTATGATTATAACAATGACGACTATGATCATGTCAACCATGACTATGATAATAACAACCACCACCATGATTATAACAAACACGACTATGATTAAAACAACGAAGACTAAGATTATAACAAGCAGGACCATGATTATAACAACCACGACCATGATCATAACCACGACAATGATTAAAACAACCACGACCATGCTTATAACAACCAAGAATATGATTATAACAACAATGACTATGATTATAACAAGCACGACTATGATTATAACAACCACGACTATGATTATAACAACCACGACCATGATTAAACTACCAACGACCATGATTATAATAACCACAACTATGATTATAACACCCACAACCATGATTACAACAACTACAACTATGATTATAACACCCAGGGCCATGATTATAACAACCACGAATGTGATTATAACAACCTCAACCATGATTATATCAATCACGACGATGATTATAACACCCACGACCATGATTAAAACAACCAAGAGTATGATTATAACAACCATGACTATGATTATAACAAAAACGACTATGATTATAACAACCACGACAATGATTATAACAACCACGACTATGGTTATAACAACCATAACGATGACTATAACAACCACGACTATGATTATAAAAACCACGACTATGATTATAACACCCACTACCATGACTATAACAACCTCGACCATGATTATAACAACCACGACCATGATTATAACAAACACGACCATAATTATAATAACTACGACCATGATTATAACAACCAAGACCATGATTATAAAATCCACGGCTATGATTATAACAACCACGACTATGATTATTACATCCACGACGATGATTATAACAGCCACGACCATGATTATAACAAACACGACCTTAATTATAATAACTACGACCATGATTATAACAACCAAGACCATGATTATAAAATCCACGGCTATAATTATAACAACCACGACAATGACTATAAAAACCACGACCATGATTATAACACCCACGAATATGATTATAACAAACACGACCATGATTATAACAACCACGTCCATGATTATAACTACCACGACCTTGATTATAACAACCACGACTATGATTATAACAACCACGACTTTGATTATAACAACCACGACCATGATTATAAAACCCACCATCATGATTATAACAACCACAACTATGATTATAACACCCACGACCATGATGATAACAACTACGACTATGATTAGAAAAACTGCGTCCAAGATTATAACAACCACGACTATGATTATAACACCCACGAATATGATTATAACAAACACTACAATGATTATAACACCCACGACCATGATTATAACAACCACGACTATGATTATAACAACCACGACCACGATTATAACAACCACGACTATGTTTATAAAAACCACGACTATGATTATGACACCCACTAGCATGACTATAACAACCACGATCATGATTATAACAACCACGACCATGACTATATCAACAACGACTATGATCATAACAACCAAAACTATGATCATAACCGCGACCATAATTATAACAACCACGACCATGATTACAACAGCCACGACCATGATTATAACAACCATGACTATGATTATAACAACCTCGACCATGAACTGTAACAACCACGACCATGATTATAACAACCACCACCATGATTATAACAACCACGACTATGATTATAATACCCACGCCAATGATTAAAATAACCTTAACTAGGATTATAACGCCCACAACCATGATTCTAACAACCACAACTATGATTACAACACGCAGGTCCATGATTATAACAACCACGACTATGATTATAACAACCACAAACATGATTATAACAACCAGGACAATGATTATAACACCCACGGCCATGATTATATCAACCACGACTATGATTATAACAACCATGACTATGATTATAACAACCACGACTATGATTATAACGACCATGACCCTGATTATAACACCTACCACTAGGATTATAACAACCACAACTGTGATTATAACACCCACGACCATGATGATAACAACCACGACTATGATTATAACAACCACGACCATGATTATAACAACCACGACTTTGATTATAACACCTACGACCATGATTATAACAACCACGACTATGATTATGACAACCACGACTATGATTATAACAACCACGACAATGATTATAACAACCATGACCATGTTTATAACAACCACGACTATGATTATTATAACCACGACTATGATTATAACAACCACGACCATGATTATAACACCCACCACTATGAATATAACAACCACAATTATGATTATAACACCCACGACCATGATGATAACAACCACGACTATGATTATAACAACCACGACCATGATTATAACAACCACGACTATGATTATAACATCCACGACGATGATTATAACACCCACGACCATGATTATAACCCCCAGGGACATGATGATAACAACCACGACTGTGATTATAACAACCACAACCATGCTTATAACAACCACGACTATGGTTATAACACCCACGACCATGATTATAACAACCACAACTATGATTACAACACCCAGGTCCATGACTTTAACAACCACGGCTATGATTATAACAACAACAACCATGATTATAACAACCACGACTATGATTATAACACCCACGGCCATGATTGTAACAACCACGACTATGATTATAACAACTATGATTATGATTATAACAACCACGACTATGATTATAATGACCACGACTATGATTATAACAACCACGACCATGATTATAACACCCACCACTATGATTATAACAGCCACATCTGTGATTATAACACCCACGACCATGATGATATCAACCACGACTATGATTATAACAACCACGACCATGATTATAACAATAACGACTATGATTATAACAATCACGACTATGATCATCTCAACCATGACTATGATAATAACAACCACGACCATGATTATTTCAACCACGACTAGGATCATAAGAACCACGACCATGAAATGTAACAACCACGACCATGATTATAACAATCACGACTATGATCATATAAACCAAGACTATGATAATAACAACCACGACCATGATTATAACAACCACGACTATGATTATAACAACCAATGACTATGATTATAACAACCACGACTATGATTATAACAACCACGACCATGATTATATCAACCACGACTATGATTTTAACACCCACGACCATGATTATAACAACCACAAATATGATTATTACACCCAGGGCCATGATTATAGAAACCACGATTATGATTATAGCAACCACAACCATGATTATAACAACCACGACCATGATTATAACAACCATGACCATGATTATAACTACCATGACTATGATTATAACAACCACGACCATGAATATAATACCGACGACCGTAACTATAATAACCACAACTATGATTATAACACCCACGACCATGATTACAACAACCACAACTATGATTATAACACCCAGGACCATGATTATAACAACCACGACCATGATTATAACAACCATGACCACGATTATAACAACCACGACTATGATTATAACACCCACGATCATGATTATAATAACTACGACCATGATTATAACATCCAAGGCCATGATTATAAAAACCACGACTCTGATTATAACAACCACGACCATGATTATAACAACCAAGACTATGATTATAACAACCACGTCTATGAATATAGCAACCACGAATATGATTATAACAATGACGACTATCATTATAACAACCACGATTATGATTATAACACCCACGACCATGATTACATCAACCACGACTATGATTACAATAACCACGACTATGATTATCACAACCACAACCATGACTATAACAAACAGGACTATGATTATAAAAACCACGATCATGATTATAACAACCACGACTATGATTGTAACAAACACGACCATGGTTATAACAACCACGACCATGATTATAACAACCACGATCATGATTATAAAAACCACGACTCTGATTATAACCATCACGACCATGATTATAACAACCAAGACTATGATTATAACAACCACGACTATGAATATAGCAACCACGAATATGATTATAACAATGACGACTATGATTATAACAACCACGATTATGATTATAACACCCACGACCATGATTACATCAACCACGACTATGGTTATAACAACCACGACTATGATTATAACAACCACAACCATGGTTTTAACAACCACGACCATGATTATACTACCCACGACCATGATTATAATAACCACAACTATGATTATCACACCCACGACCATGATTATAACAACCACAACTATGATTATAACACCCAGGGCCATGATTATTGAAACCACGACTATGATTATAACAACCACAACCATGATTATAACAACCACGACCATGATTATAATTCCCACGACCATGATTATAATAACCACAACTATGATTATAACACACACGACCATGATTAACAACCACGACTATGATTATAATAACCACGACTATCATTATAACAACCACGACCATGATTATAACAACCACGACCATGATTATAACAACCACGACTATGATTATAAAAACCACGACTATGATTATAATACCCACTACCATGACTATAACGACCATGATTATAACAACCACGACCATGATTATAACATCCACGACTATGATTATAAAAACCACGACTATGATTATAATACCCACTACCATGACTATAACAACCACGATTATGATCATAACCGCGACCATGATTATAACAACCACGACTATAATCATAACCGCGACCATGATTATAAGAACCACGCAAATGATTATAACGTCCATGACTATGATTATAACAACCACGACCTTGATCATAACCACGAACATGATTATAACAACCACGACTATGATTATAACAACCACGACAATGATTATAACAGCCACGACCATGATTATAGCAACCACGACTATGATTATAACAAACACGACTATGATTATAACAACCACGACTATGATTATAACAACCATGACCATGATTAAAATACCAACGACCATGATTATAATAACGACAACTATGATTATAACAAACACGACCATGATTGCAAGAACCACATCTATGATTATAACACCCAGGGCCATGATTATAACAACCACGACTGTGATTATAACAATCACAACCATGATTATATCAACCACGCCTATGATTATAACACCCACGACCATGATTATAACAACCAAGACTATGATTATAACAACCATGACTATGATTATAACAAAAACGACTATGATTATAACAACCACGACCATGATTATAACAACCACGACTATGGTTATAAAAACCACAACAATGACTATAACAACCACTACTATGATTATAAAAACCACGACTATGATTATAAAACCCACTACCATGACTATAACAACCACGACCATGATTATAACAACCACGACCATGATTATGACAAACACGACCATGATTATAATAACTACGACCATGATTATAACAACCAAGACCATGATTATAAATACCACGGCTATGATTATAACAGCCACGACCATGATTATAACAACCACGACTATGATTATAACAACCAAGACCATGATTATAACAACCACGACTATGATTATAACAACCACGACTATGATTATAACAACCACGACTATGATTATAAAAACCATGATCATGATTATAATACCCACGACCATGATTATAATAACCACAACCATGATTATAACAACCCCGACCATAATTATAATACCCACGACCATGCTTATAATAACCACAACTATGATTATAACACCCACGACCTTGATTATAACAACCACGACTATGATTATAACAACCACGACTATGATTATAACAACCACGACTATGATTATAACAACCATGACCATGATTATAATACCCACGACCATGATTATAATAACCACAACCATGATTATAACAACCACGACCATGATTATAATACCCACGACCATGCTTATAATAACCACAACTATGATTATAGCACCCACGACCATGATTATAACAACCACGACTATTATTATAACAACCACGACTATGATTATAACACCCACGAACATGATTATAACAACCACGACAATGATTATAACAACCATGATCATGATTATAAAAACCACGACTATGATTATAATAACCACGACTATCATTATAACAACCACGACCATGATTATAACAACCACGACTATGATTATAAAAAACACGACTATGATTATAATACTCACTCCCATGACTATAACAACGACGACCATGATTATAACAACCAAGACCATGATTATAACAACCACGACTATGATCATAACAACCGCAACTATGATCATAGCAACCACGACCATAATTATAACAACCACAACCATGATTACAACAACCACAACCATGATTATAACAACCACGACTATGATCATAACCGCGACCATGATTATAACAACCACAACTATGATCATAACCGCGACCATTATTATAACAACCACGACTATGATTATAACAACCATGACCATGATTATAATACCCACGACCATGATTATAATAACCACAACTATGATTATAACACCCACGACCATGATTACAACAACCACAACTCTGATTATGACACCCAAGGCCATGATTATAACAACCACGACCATGATTATAACAACCACAAATATGATTATTACACCCAGGCCATGATTATAGAAACCACGATTATGATTATAACAACCACAACTGCATGATTATAACAACCACGACCATGATTATAATACCCACGACCAAGCTTATATTAACCACGACTATGATTATAACAACAATGACTATGATTATAACAACCACGACTATGATTATAACAACCAAGACTATGATTGATAGGAACCACGACTATGATTATAACAACCACTAACTATGATTATAACACCCACGACCACATGATTATAACAACCACGACTATGATTATAAAAACCATGACTATGATTATAACAACCACGACTATGATTATAACAACCAAGCAACCCACGACTATGATTATAACAACCACGACTATGATTATAACACCCACGACCATGATTATAACAACCACGACTATGATTATAAAAACCATGACTATGATTATAACAAACACGACTTTGATTATAACAACCACGACCATGATTATAACAACCACGACTATGATTATAACAACCACAACCATGAATATAACAACCAGGACTATGATTATATAAACTACGATCATGATTATAACAACCACGACTATGATTATAACAACCACGACTATGATTAAAACGACCACGACTATGATTATAACAACCAAGACCATGATTTTAACACCCACCACTATGATTATAACAACCATAACTGTGATTATAACAACCACGACCATGATTATAACACCCACGAATAGGATTATAACAAACACGACAATGATTATAACACCCACGTCCTTGATTATAACATCCACGACTATAATTATAACAACCACGACCATGATTAAAACAACCACGACTATTATTATAACAACCACGATCTTGATTACAACAACCACGATTATGATTATAACAACCACGACCATAATTATAACAACCACGACTCTGATTATAACAACCATAACTATGATTATAACAACCACGACTATGATTATAACAACCACGACTATGATTATAACAATCACGACTATGATCATATCAACCATGACTATGATAATAACAACCACGACCATGATTATAACAACCACGACTATGATTATAACAACCATGACTATGATTATAACAACCATGACTATGATTATAACAACCACGACTATGATTATAACAACCACGACTATGATTATAACAATCACGACTATGATCATCTCAACCATAACTATGATAAAAACAACCACGACCATGATTATAACAACCACGACTATGATTATAGCAACCAATGACTATGATTATAACAACCACGACTGTGATTATATCAACCACGACCATGATTATATCAACCACGACTATGATTTTAACACCCACGAGCATGAATATAACAACCACAAATATGATTATTACACCCAGGGCCATGATTATAGAAACCACGATTATGATTATAACAACCACAACCATGATTATAACAACCACGACCATGATTATAATACCCACGACCAAGCTTATATTAACCACGACTATGATTATAACAACCATGACTATGATTATAACAACCACGACTATGATTATAACACCCACGACCATGATTATAACAACCACGACTATGATTATAAAAACCATGACTATGATTATAACAACCACGACTTTGATTATAACAACCACGACTATGATTATAAAAACCACGACTATGATTATAACAACCACAACCATGACTATAACAACCAGGACTATGATTATAAAAACCACGATCATGATTATAACAACCACGACTATGATTGTAACAACCACGACCATGATTATAACAACCAAGACCATGATTATAAAAACGACGACTATGATTATAACAACCACGACCATGATTATAATTACCAAGACCATGATTAAAACAACCACGACCATGATTATAACAATCAAGACCATGATTACAACAACCGCAACTATGATTTTAACAACCACGACTATGATTATAACAAACACGACCATGGTTATAACAACCACGACCATGATTATAATACCCGCGTCCATGATTATAGAAACCACGACTATGATTATAACAACCACAACCATGATTATAACAACCACAACTATGATTATAACACCCAGGGCCATGATTATAGAAACCACGACTATGATTATAACAACCACAACCATGATTATAACAACCACGACCATGATTATAATTCCCACGACCATGATTGTAATAACCACAATTATGATTATAACACCCACGACCATGATTATAACAACGACGACTATGATTATAACAACCACGACTATGATTATAACAACCATGACTATGATTATAACAACCACGACTATGATTATAACAATCACGACCATATTTATAACAACCACGACTATGATTATAACACCCACGACCATGATTATAACAACCACGACTATGATTATAGCAACCATGACCATGATTATAACAACCACGACTATGATTATAATAACTACGACTATCATTATAACAACCACGCCCATGATTATAACAACCACGACCATGATTATAACAACCACGACTATGATTATAAAAACCACGACTATGATTATAATACCCACTACCGTGACTATAACAACCACGACCGTGACTATAAAAACCACGACCATGATTATAACAACCAAGACCATGATTATAACAACGACGACTATGATCATAACAACCACAACTATGATCATAGCAACCACGACCATAATTATAACAATCACAACCATGATTACAACAACCACGACCATGATTATAATACCCACGACCATGCTTATAATAACCACAACTATGATTATAACACCCACGACCGTGATTATAACAACCACGACTATGATCATAACCGCAACAATGATTATAAGAACCACGTCCATGACTATGATAATAACAACCACGACCTTGATCATAACCACGAACATGAACATAACCACCACGACTATGATTATAATAACCACAACTATGATTATAACACCCACGACCATGATTATAAAAAACACGACTATGATTATAACAACCACGACTATGATCATAACAACCACGACTATGATTATAACAACCACGACTCTGATTATAACAACCACGACCATGATTAAAATACCAACGACCATAATTATCATAACCACAACTATGATTATAACACCCACGACCATGATTACAACAACCACAACTATGATTATAACACCCAGGGCCATGATTATAACAACCACGACTGTGATTATAACAACCACAACCATGATTATATCAACCACGACTATGATTATAACACCCACGACCATGATTATAACAACCACAACTATGATTATAACAACCACGACTATGATTTTAACAAAAACGACTATGATTATAACAACCACGACTATGATTATAACAACCACGACTATGATTATAACACCCACAACTATGATTATAACACCCACGACCATGATTATAACAACAACGACTATGATTATAACAACAATGACTATGATTATAACAACCCCGACTATGATTATAAAAACCACGACTATGATTATAACACCCACTACCATGACTATAACAACCACAACCATGATTATAACAACCACGACCATGATTATAACAAACACGACCACGATAATAATAACTACGACCATGATTATAACAACCAAGTCCATGATTATAAAAACCACGGCTATAATTATAACAGCCAGGACCATGATTATAACAACCACGACTATGATTATAACAACCAAGACCATGATTATAACAACCACGACTATGATTATAACAACCGCGACAATGATTATAACAACTACGACTATGATTATAACAACCATGACCATGATTATAATACCTACGACCATGATTATAATAACCACAACTATGATTATAACAACCACGACCATGATTATAATATCCACGACCATGCTTATAAAGACCACAACTGTGATTATAACACCCACGACCATGATTATAACAACAAAGACTATGATTATAACAACCACGACTATGATTATAACAACCACGACTATGATTATAACAATCACGACCATAATTATAACAACCACGACTATGACTATAAGACCCACGACCATGATTATAACAACCACTACAATGATTTTAACAACCATGATCATGATTATAACATCCCACGACTATGATCATAACAACCACAACTATGATCATGGCAACCACGACCATAATTATAACAACCACAACCATGATTATAACAACCACGACCATGATTATAACATCCATGACTATGATTATAACAACCATGACCATGATAATTAACCACGAACATGATTATAACAACAACGACTATGATTATAGCAACCACGACAATGATTATAATAATTACGACCATTATTATAACAACCAAGACCATGATTATAAAAACCACGACTATGATTATAACAGCCACGACCATGACTATAACAACCACGACTATGATTATAACAACCACGACTAAGATCATAACAACCACGACCATGATTATAACAACCACGACTATGATTAAAACAACCACGACTATGATTATAACAAGCACGAACATGATTATAACAACCACGACCATGATCATAACCACGACAATGATTAAAACAACCACGACCATGATTATAACAACAAGACCATGTTTATAACAACCATGACTATGATTATAACAACCACGACTATGATTACAACAACCACGACTATGATTACAACAACCATGACTATGATTATAACAACCATGACTATGATTATAACAACCAAGACTATGATTATAACAACCACGACTATGATTATAACAACCACGACAATGATTATAACACCCACGAATAAGACTATAACAACCACGACTGTGATTATAACAATCACAACCATGATTATAACACCCACGACCATGATCATTAAAACCACGACTATGATCATAACAACCACGAACATGAAATGTAACAACCACGACCATTATTATAACAATCACGACTATGATCATATCAACCATGACTATGATAATAACAACCACGACCATGATTATAACAACCACGACTATGATTATAACAACCATGACTATGATTACTACAACCACGACTATGATTATAACAACAACGACAATGATTATATCAACCACGACTATGATTATATCACCCACGACCATGATTATAACAACCACGACTATGATTATAACAACCACAACCATGATTATAACTGCCACTACTATGATTATAACAACCACGACCATGACTATATCAACCACGACTATGTTTATAACACCCACGACCATGATTATAATTACCACAAATATGATTATTACACCCAGGGCCATGATTATAGAAACCACGACTATGATTATAACAACCACAACTATGATTATAACAACCACGACTATGATTATAGCAACCATGACCATGGTTATAATATCCAAGACCATGATTATAATAACCACAACCATGATTATAACAACCACGACCATGATTATAATACCCACAACCATGCTTATAATAACCACAACTATGATTGCGCACACGACCATGATTATAACAACCCGACAATGACATAACAACCACGACTATGATTATAACAACCCGACTATGATTATAACAATCACGACCATAATTATGCCGACTATGATTATAACACCCACGATAAACAGGGTACATAACAACCACGATAATAATTATAACAACCATGATCCTTGATTATAACAACCATTTATGATTATATTAACAAGACTATCATTATAACAACCGACCATGATTATAACAACCACGACTATGATTATAAAAACACGACTAACGGTTATAATTCGCACTACCATGACTATAACAACGACGACCATGATTATAACAACCTGATACATGATTATAGCAACCGACTATGGTCATAACCGCGACCATGATTATAACAACGGCGACTATGATCATAACCGACCGCCAATTATAACAACCACGACTATGATTATAACAGCCACGACTATGTTTATAACAACCACGACGCAGTTATAACAATACGACCATAGTATACCCGCGTTGATTATAACGCACCCGTTGTGATTATAACAACCACGATAATGATTATATAACCATGATCATGATTATCACACAACCACGACTACCGCTGATTATATTAACCAAGACTATCATTATAACAACCGACCATGATTATATCAGCCGACTATGATTATAAAAAGCAGACTATGATTATAATTCGCACTACCATGACTATAACAACGACGACCATGATTATAACAACCAAGACCATGATTATAACAACGACGACTATGATCATAACCGCGACCATGATTATAACAACCACGACAATGATTATAACAACCACGACTATGATTATACCAACCACGACAATGATTATAATAACTACGACCGCCGATTATAACAACCAAAACCATGATTATAAAAACCACGACTATGATTATAACAGCAGACTATGATTATAACAACCAAGACTATGATCATAACAGCCACGACCATAGAATATATTAAAAACGACCATGATTATAACAACCCACGACTATGATAATAACAACCTGACTATGGTATAACAGCCACATTTATGATTAAAAAACAGCCACAGCCATGATTATAACACCCCGACCGCGAGATTGCTCACAACTCGACTATGAATATAACCAAATACTTATTTATGATTATAACAGCCACGACTATGATTATAACAACCACGACTATGATTATAACTTAATCTACGACTATGATTATACCCACCCACCGAATAATGTAGTATAACAACCGACTGATTATATAGCCACAACCGATTATAACACCCGACCATGATTACTCCACCTTCGACTATGATTATAACATGGACTCTGATTACCAACAACCCGACTATGATTATAACAACCACGACTATGATTATAACAACCACGACTATGATTATAACACCCACGAATATGACTATAGCGACTGTGATTATAGCAACCACAACCATGATTATAAGACCCACGATATGATTGTCACAACCACGACTATGATTATAACAACCGCGGCTATGATTATAACAACCACGACTATGATTATAACAACCACGACTGTAATGATTATTTCAGCAGCCACGACAATGATCATAACAACCACGACCGCCAAATGCCAACAACCACGACCATGATTATAACAATCACGAATATGATCATATATACAACCATGACTATGATAATAAC
>NW_024739641.1:0-28555 GCF_018991925.1 Homarus americanus | reverse complement strand
AACACCTCAACCCGCCAGGATTCGAACCCCCGGCCCACGAGCCCATGAATGTGACCGGGGAACGCTACTTCTGGACCACCAGGATACTCAAAGCAGTCCTAGACTCTGTTATATTTCACACAAAGCCTGTTCAACGAGCTTATGGCGCCGTGAACCTCTAATGGGGATTACCCATATCACATAAGTGGTCAGAGTAACGTTTTACCAAATCCGGCTTCGAAACACGAGGATCCATATGTATTTCATTAGCCCAATAAAGCACGCGGACTTCTACATACAATGAACACGCCACCCCGCCTGGGTTCGAACCCACGGCCCACGAGCCCACGACTGTATGACCGGAGAAGCAGCTACCTCTGGACTTCCAGGATACTCAAAGCAGTCCTAGACTCTGTTATATTTCACACAAAGCCTGTTCAACGAGCTTATGGCGCCGTGAACCTCTAATGGGGACTACCCGTATCACGTAGGTGGTCAGAGTAACATTTTACCAAATCCGGCTTCGAAACACGAGGATCCATATGTATTTCATTAGCCGAACAATGCACGCGGACTTCCACATACAATGAACACCTCACCCCGCCAGTATTCGAACCCACGGCCCACGAGGCCATGACTGTACTTCGGGACCACCAGGATACTCAAAGCAGTCCTAGACTCTGTTATATTTCACACAAAGCCTGTTCAACGAGCTTATGGCGCCGTGAACCTCTAATGGGGACTACCCATATCACGTAGGTGGTCAGAGTAACGTTTTACCAAATCCAGCTTCGAAACACGAGGATCCATATGTATTTCGTTCGCCCAATAAAGCACGCGGACTTCTACATACAATGAACACCTCATCCCGCCAGGATTCGAACCCATGGCCCACGAGCCCATGACTGTGACCGGGGAACGCTACCTCTGGACCACCAGGATACTAAAAGCAGTCGTAGACTCTGTTATATTTCACACAAAGGCTGAAAGGCTGTTCAACGAGCTTATGGCGCCGTGATCCACTAATGGGGATTACCCGTATCACGTAGGTGGTCAGATTAACGTTTTACCAAAACCGGCTTCGAAACAAGAGGATCCATATATATTTCATTTGCCCAATAAAGCACGCGGACTTCTACATACAATGAACACGCCACCCCGCCAGAATTCGAACCCACGGCACAGGAGCCCACGACTGTGACCGGCGAACGCTACCTCTGGACCACCAGGATACTAAAAGCAGTCGTAAACTCTGTTATATTTCACACAAAGCCTGTTCAACGAGCTCATAGCGCCTTCAAACTCTAATGGGGACTATCCGTATCACGTAGGTTGTCAAAGGAACGTTTTACCAAGTCTGGCTTCGAAACATGAGGATCCATATATATTTCATTAGCCCAATAAAGCACACGGACTTCTACATACAATGAACACCTCACCCCGCCAGGATTCGAACCCATGGCCCACGAGCCCATGACTGTGACCGGAGAACGCTACCGCTGGACTACCAGGATACTAAAAGCAGTCCTAGACTCTGTTATATTTCACACAAAGCCTGTTCAACGTGCTTATGGCGCCGTGAACCACTAATGGGGACTACTCGTATCACGTAGGTGGTCAGAGTAACGTTTTACCAAATCCGGCTTCGAAACATGAGGATCCATATATATTTCATTAGCCCAATAAAGCACGCGGACTTCTACATACAATGAACACCTCATCCCGCCAGGATTCGAATCCACGGCCCACGAGCCCATGACTGTGACCGGGGAACGCTACTTCTGGACCACCAGGATACTAAAAGCAGTCCTAGACAATGTTATATTTCACACAAAGCCTGTTCAACGAGCTTATGGCGCAGTGAACCTCTAATGGGGACTACCCGTATCACGTCTGTGGTCAGAGTAACGTTTTACCAAATACGGCTTCGAAACACAAGGATCCATATGTATTTCATTAGCCCAATAAAGCAAGCGGACATCTACATACAATGAACACCTCACCCCGCCAGCATTCGAACCCACGGCTCACGAGCCAATGACTGTGACGGGAAAACGCTACCTCTGGTCCACCTGGATACTAAAAGCAGTCCTAAACTCTGTTATATTTCACACAAAGCCTGTTCAACGAGCGTATGGCGCCGTGAACCTCTAATGGGGACTACCTGTATCACGTAGGTGGTCAGAGTAACGTTTTACCAAATCCGGCTTCGAAACACGAGGATCCATATGTATTTCATTAGCCCAATAAAGCACGCGGACTTCTACATACAATGAACACCTCACCCCGCCAGGATTCGAACCCACGGCCCACGAGCCCATGACTGTAACCGGAGAACGCTACTTCGGGACCACCAGGATACTCAAAGCAGTCCTAGACTCTGGTATATTTCACACAAAGGCTGAAAGGACGTTCAACGAGCTTATGGCGCCGTGAACCTCTAATGGCGACTACCCGTATCACGTAGGTGGTCAGAGTAACGTTTTGCCAAATCCGGCTTCGAAACACGAGGATCCATATGTATTTCATTAGCCCAATAAAGCACGCGGACTTCTAAATACAATCAACACCTCACCCCGCCAGGATTCTAACCCACGGCCCACGAGCCCATGACTGTGACCGGGGAACGCTACCTCTGGACCACCAGGATAGTAAAAGCAGTCCTAGACTCTGTTATATTTCACACAAAGGCTGAAAGGCTGTTCAACGAGCTTATGGCGCCGTGAACCACTAATGGGGATTACCCGTATCACGTAGGTGGTCTGAGTAACGTTTTACCAAAACCGGCTTCGAAACAAGAGGATCCATATATATTTCATTTGCCCAATAAAGCACGCGGACTTCTACATACAATGAACACGCCACCCCGCCATAATTCGAACCCACGGCACAGGAGCCCACGACTGTGACCGGCGAACGCTACCTCTGGACCACCAGGATACTAAAAAGCAGTCAATAGCTCTGTTATATTTCCACACAAAAGCCTGTTCAGCGAGCTCATGGCGCCTTCAAGCTCTAATAGGGATTATCCGTGTTATCCGCATTGGGTGGACAGAAGACGTTTACGGTCGGCTTCGAAACATGAGGATCCATATATATTTCATTAGCCCAATAAAGCACACGGACTTCTACATACAATGAACACCTCACCCCGCCAGGATTCGAACCCATGGCCCACAAGCCCATGACTGTGACCGGAGAACGCTACCGCTGGACTACCAGGATACTAAAAGCAGTCCTAGACTCTGTTATATTTCACACAAAGCCTGTTCAACGAGCTTATGGCGCAGTGAACCTCTAATGGGGACTACCCGTATCACGTCTGTGGTCAGAGTAACGTTTTACCAAATACGGCTTCGAAACACGAGGATCCATATGTATTTCATTAGCCCAATAAAGCAAACGGACATCTACATACAATGAACACCTTACCCCGCCAGCATTCGAACCCACGGCTCACGAGCCAATGACTGTGACCGGAGAACGCTACCTCTCGACCACCTGGATACTAAAAGCAGTCCTAAACTCTGTTATATTTCACACAAAGCCTGTTCAACGAGCGTATGGCGCCGTGAACCTCTAATGGGGACTACCTGTATCACGTAGGTGGTCAGAGTAACGTTTTACCAAATCCGGCTTTGAAACACGAGGATCCATATGTATTTCATTAGCCCAATAAAGCACGCGGACTTCTACATACAATGAACACCTCACCCCGCCAGGATTCGAACCCACGGCCCACGAGCCCATGACTGTAACCGGAGAACGCTACTTCGGGACCACCAGGATACTCAAAGTAGTCCTAGACTCTGTTATATTTCACACAAAGGCTGAAAGGACGTTCAACGAGCTTATGGCGCCGTGAACCTCTAATGGCGACTACCCGTATCACGTAGGAGGTCAGAGTAACGTTTAACCAAATCCGGCTTCGAAAGAAGAGGATCCATATATATTTCATTAGCCCAATAAATCACGCGGACTTCTACATACAATCAACACCTCACCCCGCCAGAATTCTAACCCACGGCCCACGAGCCCATGACTGTGACCGGGGAACGCTACCTCTGGACCACCAGGATACTAAAAGCAGTCCTAGACTCTGTTATTTTTCACACAAAGCCTGTTCAACGAGCTTATGGCGCCGTGAACCTGTAATGGGGATTACCCGTATCAAGTAGGTGCTCAGAGTAACGTTTTACCAAATCCGCCTCCGAAACAAGAGTTTCCTTTTAAATTTCATTAGCACAATAAAGCACGCGGACTTCTACATACAATGAACATGCCACCCCGCCAGGATTCGAACCCACGGCCCATGAGCCCACGACTGTGACCGGGGAACGCTACCTCTGGACCACCAGGCTACTAAAAGCAGTCCTAGACTCTGTTATATTTCACACAAAGCCTGTTCAACGACCTTATTGCGCCGTGAACCTCTAATGGGGACTACCCGTATCACGTAGGTGGTCAGAGTAACGTTTTACCAAATCCGGCTTCGAAACACGAGGATCCATATATATTTCATTAGCCGAATAAAGCACGCGGACTTCGACATACAATCAACACCTAACCCCGCGAGGATTCGAAGCGACGGCCCACGAGCCCATGACTGTGAACGGGGAACGCTACCTCTGGACCACCAGGATACTAAAAGCAGTCCTAGACTCTGTTATATTTCACACAAAGCCTGTTCAACGAGCTTATGGCGCCGTGAACCACTAATGTGGATTACCCGTATCACGAAGGTGGTCAGAGTAACGTTTTACCAAATCCGGCTTCGAAACAAGAGGATCCATATATATTTCATTAGCCCAATAAAGCACGCCAGACTTCCGCTTACAATGAACACCTCACCCCACGCCAGTATTCAAAACCACATTTGAGCCCATGACTGTACTTCCGGACCACCGGATACTAAAAGCAGTCCTAGACTCTGTTAAATTTCACACAAAGCCTGTTCAACGAGCTTATGGCGCCGTGAACCTCTAATGGGGACTACCCATATAACGTAGGTGGTCAGAGTAACGTTTTACCAAATCCGGCTTTGAAACACGAGGATCCATATGTATTTCATTAGCCCAATAAAGCACGCGGACTTCTAAATACAATGAACACCTCACCCCTCTAGGATTCGAACCCACGGCCCACGAGCCCATGACTGTGACCGGAGAACGCTACCTCTGGACTACCAGGATACTAAAAGCAGTCCTAGACTCTGTTATATTTCACACAAAGCCTGTTCAACGAGCTTATGGCGCCGTGAACCACTAATGTGGATTACCCGTATCACGTAGGTGGTCAGAGTAACGTTTTACCAAATCCGGCTTCGAAACAAGAGGATCCATATATATTTCATTAGCCCAATAAAGCACGCGGGCCTCTACACACAATGAACGCGCCACCCCACCAAGATTCGAACCCACGGCCCAGGAGCCCTTTACTGTGACCGGCGAACGCTACCTCTGGACCAGCCAGTATACTAAAAGCAGTTGTAAACTCTGTTATATTTCACACAAAGCCTGTTCAACGAGCTTATGGCGCCGTGAACCTCTAATGGGGACTACCATTATCCGTAGGTAGTCCGATAACGTTTACCAAATCCGTCTTCGAAACACGAGGATCCATATGTATTTCATTAGCCCAATAAAGCACGCGGACTTCTAAATACAATGAACACCTCACCCCGCCAGAATTCGAACCCACGGCCCATGAGCCCATGACTGTGACCGGAGAACGCTACCTCTGGACTACCAGGATACTAAAAGCAGTCCTAGACTCTGTTATATTTCACACAAAGCCTGTTCAACGAGCTTATGGGGCCGTGAACCTCTAATGGGGACTACCCGTATCACGTAGGTGGTCAGAGTAACGTTTTACCAAATCCGGCTTCGAAACACGAGGATCCATATGTATTTCATTAGCCGAATAAAGCAGGCAGACTTCCACATACAATGAACACCTCACCCCGCCAGTATTCAAAACCACGGCCCACGAGCCCATGACTGTACTTCGGGACCACCAGGATACTCAAAACAGTCCTAGACGCTGTTATATTTCACACAAAGCCTGTTCAACGAGCTTATGGCGCCGTGAACCTCTAATGGGGACTACCCGTATCACGTAAGTGGTCAGAGTAACGTTTTACCAAATCCGTCTTCGAAACACGAGGATCCATATGTATTTCATTAGCCCAATAAAGCACGCGGACTTCTAAATACAATGAACACCTCACCCCGCCAGAATTCGAACCCACGGCCCACCAGCCCATGACTGTGACCGGAGAACGCTACCTCTGGACTACCAGGATACTAAAAGCAGTCCTAGACTCTGTTATATTTCACACAAAGCCTGTTCAACGAGCTTATGGCGCCGTGAACCTCTAATGGGGACTACCCGTATAACGTAGGTGGTCAGAGGAACGTTTTACCAAATCCGGCTTTGAAACACGAGGATCCATATATATTTCATTAGCCCAATAAAGCACGCGGACTTCTACATACAATGAACACCTCAACCCGCCAGGATTCGAACCCCAGGCCCACGAGCCCATGAATGTGACCGGGGAACGCTACTTCTGGACCACCAGGATACTCAAAGCAGTCCTAGACTCTGTTATATTTCACACAAAGCCTGTTCAACGACCTTATGGCGCCGTGAACCTCTAATGGGGACTACCCGTATCACGTAGGTGGTCAGAGTAACGTTTTACCAAATCCGGCTTCGAAACACGAGGATCCATATGTATTTCATTAGCCGAATAAAGCACGCAGACTTCCACATACAATGAACACCTCACCCCGCCAGTATTCAAACCCACGGCCCACGAGCCCATGACTGTACTTCGGGACCACCAGGATACTCAAAGCAGTCTTGAATGTTATATTTCACACAAAGCCTGGCCAACGAGCTTATGGCGCCGTGAACCTCTAATGGGGACTTCCCGTATCACGTAGAGTAACGTTTTCCCAAATCCGGCTTCGAAACACGAGGATCCATATGTATTTCATTAGCCGAATAAAGCACGGTGACTTCCACATACAATGAACACCTCACAACGCCAGGATTCGAACCCACGGCCCACGAGCCCATGACTGTAACCGGAGAACGCTACTTCGGGACCACCAGGATACTCAAAGCACTCCTAGACTCTGTTATATTTCACACAAAGCCTGTTCAACGAGCTTATGGCGCGTTGAACTTCTAATGGGGACTACACGTATCACGTCGGTGGTCAGAGTAACGTTTTACCAAATCCAGCTTCGAAACACGAGGATCCATATGTATTTCATTAGCCCAATAAAGCACACGGACTTCTACATGCAATGAACACCTCACCCCGCCAGGATTCGAACCCATGGCCCAAGAGCCCATGACTGTGACCGGGGAACGCTACCTCTGGACCACCAGGATACTAAAAGCAGTCGTAGACTCTGTTATATTTCACACAAAGCCTGTTCAACGACTTGGCGCCGTGAACCACTAACGTGGATTGCCCGTATGCGTGGAGTGGTGGTCAGGGGTAACGTTTTACCAAATCGGCATCGAAACAAGAGGATCCATATATATTTCATTGAGCCCAATAAAGCACAGCGGACTTCTACATACAATCAACACCACCCCGCCAAAATTCGAACCCCGCGGCCCACTAGCCCATGACTGTGACCGGAGAACGCTACCTCTGGACTACCAGGATACTAAAAGCAGTCCTAGACTCTGTTATATTTCACACAAAGCCTGTTCAACGAGCTTATGGCGCCGTGAACCTCTAATGGGGACTACCCGTATCACGTAGTGGTCAGAGGAACGTTTTACCAAATCCGGCTTGAAACACGAGGATCCATATATATTTCATTAGCCCAATAAAGCACGCGGACTTCTCCATACAATGAACACCTCACCCCGCCAGGATTCGAACCCACGGCCCACGAGCCCATGAATGTGACCGGGGAACGCTACATCGGGACCACCAGGATACTCAAAGCAGTCCTAGACTCTGTTATATTTCACACAAAGCCTGTTCAACGAGCTTATGGCGCCGTGAACCTGTAATGGGGATTACCCGTATCACGTAGGTGGTCAGAGTAACGTTTTACCAAATCCGGCTTCGAAACAAGAGGATCCATATATATTTCATTAGCCCAATAAAGCACGCGGACTTCTACATTCAATCAACACCTCACCCCGCCAAGATTCGAACCGATGGCCCAAGAGCCCATGACTGTGACCGGGGAACGCTACCTCTGTACCACCAGGATACTAAAAGCAGTCCTATACTCTGTTATATTTCACACAAAGCCTGTTCAACGAGGTTATGGCGCCGTGAACCTCTAATGGGGACTACCCGTATCACGTAGGTGGTCAGAGTAACGTTTTACCAAATCCGTCTTCGAAACACGAGGATCCATATATATTTCATTAGCCCAATAAAGCACGCGGGCCTCTACACACAATGAACTCGCCACCCCGCCAAGATTCGAACCCACGGCCCAGGAGCCCTTTACTGTGACCGGCGAACGCTACCTCTGGACCACCAGGATACTAAAAGCAGTTGTAAACTCTGTTATATTTCACACAAAGCCTGTTCAACGAGCTTATGGCGCCGTGAACCTCTAATGGGGACTACCCGTATCACGTAGGTGGTCAGAGGAACGTTTTACCAAATTCGGCTTTGAAACACGAGGATCCATAGATATTTCATTAGCCCAATAAAGCACGCGGACTTCTCCATACAATGAACACCTCACCCCGCCAGGATTCGAACCCACGGCCCACGAGCCCATGAATGTGACCGGGGAACGCTACTTCGGGACCACCAGGATACTCAAAGCAGTCCTAGACTCTGTTATATTTCACACAAAGCCTGTTCAACGAGCTTATGGCGCCGTGAACCACTAATGTGGATTACCCGTATCACGTAGGTGGTCAGAGTAACGTTTTACCAAATCCGGCTTCGAAACAAGAGGATCCATATATATTTCATTAGCCCAATAAAGCACGCGGACTTCTACATACAATGAACACCTCACCCCACCAGAATTCGAACCCACGGCCCACGAGCCCATGACTGTGACCGGAGAACGCTACCTCTGGACTACCAGGATACTAAAAGCAGTCCTAGACTCTGTTATATTTCACACAAAGCCTGTTCAACGAGCTTATGGCGCCGTGAACCACTAATGTGGATTACCCGTATCACGTAGGTGGTCAGAGGAACGTTTTACCAAATCCGGCTTTGAAACACGAGGATCCATATATATTTCATTAGCCCAATAAAGCACGCGGACTTCTCCATACAATGAACACCTCACCCCGCCAGGATTCGAACCCACGGCCCACGAGCCCATGAATGTGACCGGGGAACGCTACTTCGGGACCACCAGGATACTCAAAGCAGTCCTAGACTCTGTTATATTTCATACAAAGCCTGTTCAACGAGCTTATGGCGCAGTGAACCTCTAATGGGGAATACCCGTATCACGTAGGTGGTCAGAGTAACGTTTTACCAAATTCACCTTCGAAACACGAGGATCCATATGTATTTCATTAGCCCAATAAAGCACGCGGACTTCTACATACAATGAACACCTCACCCTGCCAGGATTCGAACCCATGGCCCACGAGCCCATGACTGTGACCGGGGAACGCTACCTCTGGACCACCAGGATACTAAAAGCAGTCGTAGACTCTGTTATATTTCACACAAAGGCTGAAAAGCTGTTCAACGAGCTTATGGCGCCGTGAACCTCTAATGGCGACTACCCGTATCACGTAGGTGGTCAGAGTAACGTTTAACCAAATCCGGCTTCGAAAGACGAGGATCCATATATATTTCTTTAGCCCAATAAAGCATTCGTCCTTCTACATACAATCAACACCTCACCCCGCCAGGATTCTAACCCACGGCCCACGAGCCCATGAATGTGACCGGGGAACGCTACTTCGGGACCACCAGGATACTCAAAGCAGTCCTAGACTCTGTTATATTTCACACAAAGCCTGTTCAACGAGCTTATGGCGCCGTGAACTTCTAATGGGGACTACCCGTATCACGTAGGTGGTCAGAGTAACGTTTTACCAAATCCGTCTTCGAAACACGAGGGTCCATATGTATTTCATTAGCCCAATAAAGCACGCGGACTTCTACATACAATGAACACCTCACCCCACCAGAATTCGAACCCACGGCCCACGAGCCCATGACTGTGACCGGAGAACGCTACCTCTGGACTACCAGGATACTAAAAGCAGTCCTAGACTCTGTTATATTTCACACAAAGCCTGTTCAACGAGCTTATGGCGCCGTGAACCACTAATGTGGATTACCCGTATCACGTAGGTGGTCAGAGTAACGTTTTACCAAATCCGGCTTCGAAACAAGAGGATCCATATATATTTCATTAGCCCAATAAAGCACGCGGGCCTCTACACACAATGAACGCGCCACCCCACCAAGATTCGAACCCACGGCCCAGGAGCCCTTTACTGTGACCGGCGAACGCTACCTCTGGACCAGCCAGTATACTAAAAGCAGTTGTAAACTCTGTTATATTTCACACAAAGCCTGTTCAACGAGCTTATGGCGCCGTGAACCTCTAATGGGGACTACCCGTATCACGTAGGTGGTCAGAGTAACGTTTTACCAAATCCGGCTTCGAAACAAGAGGATCCATATATATTTCATTAGCCCAATAAAGCACGCGGACTTCTACATTCAATCAACACCTCACCCCGCCAAGATTCGAACCGATGGCCCAAGAGCCCATGACTGTGACCGGGGAACGCTACCTCTGTACCACCAGGATACTAAAAGCAGTCCTATACTCTGTTATATTTCACACAAAGCCTGTTCAACGAGTAAAGGCGGCGCCGTGAACCTCTAATGGCATTCGCCCGCTTATCCGCGTGAGCCAGTCAGGTAGCGTTTAACCAAAATCCGGCCCGAAGGCGAGGATCCATATATATTTCATTGGCCCAATAAAACGCGCGTCCTTCCATACAATCAACACTCACCGCCGGAGCTTCAGACCCCACGGCCCACGAGCCGCGGCTGTGACCGGGGCGCTACCTCTGGACCGCAGGATACTAAAAAACCGTCTAGACTCTGTTATATTTCACACAAAGCCAGTTCGACGAGCTTATGGTAGCGTTGAACCTCTGTCAAGACTACCGTATCCGTCGCTGGTCAGAGTAACGTTTTCCAAATCGGCAAAACTCAGGGATCCGCCTTATATTTCATTAGCCCAATAAAGAACGCGGACTTCTACATACAATGAACGCGCCACCCCACCAACATTCGAACCCACGGCCCAGGAACCCACGACTGTGACCGGCGAACGCTACCTCTGGACCACCAGGATACTAAAAGCAGTCGTAACTCTTTTATATTTCACACAAAGCCTGTTCAACGAGCTTATGGCGCCGTGAACCTCTTATGGGGACTACCCGTGTCACATAGGTGGTCAGAGGAACGTTTCACCAAATCCGGCTTTGAAACACGAGGATCCATATATATTTCATTAGCAGAATAAAGCACGCGGACTTCGACATACAATCAACACCTCACCCGGCCAGGATTCGAACCGATGGCCCACGAGCCCATGCCTGTGACCGGAGAACGCTACTTCTGGACCACCAGCATACTAAAAGCAGTCCTAGACTCTGTTATATTTCACACAAACCCTGTTCAACGACCTTATGGCGCCGTGAACCTCTAATGGGGACTAGCCGTATCACGTCTGTGGTCAGAGTAGCGTTTTACCAAATCCGGCTTCGAAACAGGAGGATCCATATGTATTTCATTAGCCCAATAAAGCAAGCGGACATCTACATACAATGAACACCTCACCCCGCCAGGATTCGAACCCACGGCCCACGAGCCCATGACTGTGACTGGAGAACGCTACCTCTGGACCACCAGGATACTAAAAGCAGTCCTAGACTCTGTTATATTTCACACAAAGCCTGTTCAACGAGCTTATGGCGCCGTGAACCTCTAATGGGGACTACCTGTATCACGTAGGTGGTCAGAGTAACGTTTTACCAATTCCGGCTTCGAAACACGAGGATCCATATGTGTTTCATTAGCCCAATAAAGCACGCGGACTTCTACATACAATGAACACCTCACCCCGCCAGGATTCGAACCCACGGCCCACGAGACCATGACTGTGACCGGCAAACGGTACCTCTGGACTACCAGGATACTAAAGGCAGTCCTAGACTCTGTTATATTTCACACAAAGCCTGTTCAACGAGCTTATGGCGCCGTGAACCTCTAATGGGGATTACCTGTATCACGTAGGTGGTCAGAGTAACGTTTTACCAAATCCGGCTTCGAAACAAGAGGATCCATATATATTTCATTAGCCCAATAAAGCACGCGGACTTCTACATACAATGAACGCGCCACCCCGCCAAGATTCGAACCCACGGCCCAGGAACCCACAACTGTGACCGGCGAACGCTACCTCTAGACCACCAGGATACTAAAAGCAGTCGTAACTCTGTTATATTTCACACAAAGCCTGTTCAACGAGCTTATGGCGCCGTGAACCTCTAATGGGGACTACCCGTATCACCTAGGTGGTCAGAGGAACGTTTTACCAAATCCGGCTTTGAAACACGAGGATCCATATATATTTCATTAGCCGAATAAAGCACGCGGACTTCGACATACAATCAACACCTCACCCCGCCAGGATTCGAACCGATTGCCCACGAGCCCATGACTGTGACCGGGGAACGCTACCTCTGGACCACCAGGATACTAAAAGCAGTCCTAGACAATGTTATATTTCACACAAAGCCTGTTCAACGAGCTTATGGTGCAGTGAACCTCTAATGGGGATTACCCGTATCACATACGTGGTCAGAGTAACGTTTTACCAAATCCGGCTTCGAAACACGAGGATCCATATGTATTTCATTAGCCCAATAAAGCATGCTGACTTCTACATACAATAAACACGCCACCCCGCCAGGATTCGAACCCACGGCCCACGAGCCCACGACTGTGACCGGGGAACGCTACTTCTGGACCACCAGGATACTAAAAGCAGTCCTAGACTCTGTCATATTTCACACAAAGCCTGTTCAACGGGCTTATGGCGCCGTGAACCTCTAATGGGGACTACCCGTATCACGTAGGTGGTCAGAGTAACGTTTTACCAAATCCGGCTTCGAAACAAGAGGATCCATATATATTTCATTAGCCCAATAAAGCACGCGGACTTCTACATACAATGAACGCGCCACCCCGCCAAGATTCGAACCCACGGCCCAGGAACCCACGACTGTGACCGGCGAACGCTACCTCTGGACCATTAGGATACTAAAATCAGTCCTAGACAATGTTATATTTCACACAAAGACTGTTCAACGAGCTTATGGCGCAGTGAACCTCTAATGGGGACTACCCATATCATGTCTTTGGTCAGAGTAACGTTTTACCAAATCCGGCTTCGAAACACGAGGATCCATATGTATTTCATTAGCCCAATAAAGCACCCGGACTTCTACATACAATGAACATGCCACCCCGCCACGATTCGAACCCACGGACCACGAGCCCACGACTGTGACCGGGGAACGCTACCTCTGGACCACCAGGATACTAAAAGCAGTCCTAGACTCTGTTATATTTCACAAAAAGCCTGTTCAACGAGCTTATGGCGCCGTGAACCACTAATGTGGATTACCCGTATCACGTAGGTGGTCAGAGTAACGTTTTACCAAATCCGGCTTCGAAACAAGAGGATCCATATATATTTCATTAGACCAATAAAGCACGCGGACCTCTACACACAATGAACGCGCCACCCCGCCAAGATTCGAACCCACGGCCCAGGAGCCCTTTACTGTGACCGGCGAACGCTACCTCTGGACCAATAGGATACTAAAAGCAGTCCTAGACTCTGTTAAATTTCACACAAAGCCTGTTCAACGAGCTTATGGCGCCGTGAACCTCTAATGGGGACTACCCATATAACGTAGGTGGTCAGAGTAACGTTTTACCAAATCCGGCTTTGAAACACGAGGATCCATATGTATTTCATTAGCCCAATAAAGCACGCGGACTTCTAAATACAATGAACACCTCACCCCTCTAGGATTCGAACCCACGGCCCACGAGCCCATGACTGTGACCGGAGAACGCTACCTCTGGACTACCAGGATACTAAAAGCAGTCCTAGACTCTGTTATATTTCACACAAAGCCTGCTCAATGAGCTTTTGGCGCCGTGAACCACTAATGCGGATTACCCGTATCACGTAGGTGGTCAGAGAAACGTTATACCAGATCCGGCTTCGAAACAAGAGGATCCATATATACTTCATTAGCCCAATAAAGCACGCGGACTTCTACATACAATGAACACCTCACCCCGCCAGGATTCGAACCCACGGTCCACTAACCCATGACTGTGACCGGGGAACGCTACTTCTGGACCACCAGGATACTCAAAGCAGTCCTAGACTCTGTTATATTTCACACAAAGCCTGTTCAACGAGCTTATGGCGCCGTGAACCTCTAATGGGGACTACCCGTATCACGTAGGTGGTCAGAGTAACGTTTTACCAAACCCGGCTTCGAAACAAGAGGATCCATATATATTTCATTAGCCCAATAAAGCACGCGGACTTCTACATTCAATCAACACCTCACCCCGCCAAGATTCGAACCGATGGCCCAAGAGCCCATGACTGTGACCGGGGAACGCTACCTCTGGACCACCAGGACACTAAAAGCAGTCGTAGACTCTGTTATATTTCACACAAAGGCTGAAAGGCTGTTCAACGAGCTTATGGCGCCGTGAACCTCTAATGGCGACTACCCTTATCACGTAGGCGGTCAGAGTAACGTTTAACCAAATCCGGCTTGAAAGACGAGGATCCCTATATATTTCATTAGCCCAATAAAGCACGCGTCCTTCTACATACAATCAACACCTCACCCCGCCAGGCTTCGAACCCACGGCCCACGAGCCCATGACTGTGACCGGGGAACGCTACCTCTGGACCACCAGGATACTAAAAGCCGTCCTAGACTCTGCTATATTTCACACAAAGCCTGTTCGACGAGCTTATGGCGCGTTGAACCTCTAATGGGGACTACCCGTATCACGTCGCTGGTCAGAGTAACGTTTTTCCAAATCCGGCTTCGAAACTCAAGGATCCATATATATTTCATTAGCCCAATAAAGCACGCGGACTTCTACATACAATGAATGCGCCACCCCACCAGGATTCGAACCCACGGCCCAGGAACCCACGACTGTGACCGGCGAACGCTACCTCTGGACCACCAGGATACTAAAAGCAGTCGTAACTCTGTTATATTTCACACAAAGCCTGTTCAACAAGCTTATGGCGCCGTGAACCTCTAATGGGGACTACCCGTATCACGTAGGTGGTCAGAGGAACGTTTTACCAAATCCGGCTTTGAAACACGAGGATCCATATATATTTCATTAGCCCAATAAAGCACGCGGACTTCTACATACAATGAACACCTCAACCCGCCAGGATTCGAACCCCCGGCCCAGGAGCCCATGAATGTGACCGGGGAACGGTACTTCTCGACCACCAGGATACTCAAAGCAGTCCTAGACTCTGTTATATTTCACACAAAGCCTGTTCAACGAGCTTATGGCGCCGTGAACCTCTAATGGGGATTACCCGTATCACATACGTGGTCAGAGTAACGTTTTACCAAATCCGGCTTCGAAACACGAGGATCCATATGTATTTCATTAGCCCAATAAAGCATGCTGACTTCTACATACAATGAACACGCCACCCCTCCAGGATTCGAACCCACGGCCCACGAGCCCACGACTGTGACCGGGGAACGCTACTTCTGGACCACCAGGATACTAAAAGCACTCCTAGACTCTGTTTTATTTCACACAAAGCCTGTTCAACGACCTTATGGCTCCGTGAACCTCTAATGGGGACTAGCCGTATCACGTCTGTGGTCAGAGTAGCGTTTTACCAAATCCGGCTTCGAAACAGGAGGATCCACATGTATTTCATTAGCCCAATAAAGCAAGCGGACATCTACATACAATGAACACCTCACCCCGCCAGGATTCGAACCCACGGCCCACGAGCCCATGACTGTGACTGGAGAACGCTACCTCTGGAACACCAGGATACTAAAAGCAGTCCTAGACTCTGTTATATTTCACACAAAGCCTGTTCAACGAGCTTATGGCACCGTGAACCACTAATGGGGATTACCCGTATCACGTAGGTGGTCAGAGTAACGTTTTACCAAATCCGGCTTCGAAACAAGAGGATCCATATATATTTCATTAGCTCAATAAAGCACGCGGACTTTTACATACAATGAACGCGCCACCCCGCCAAGATTCGAACCTACGGCCCAGGAACCCACGACTGTGACCGGCGAACGCTACCTCTGGACCACCAGGATACTAAAAGCAGTCGTAACTCTGTTATATTTCACACCAAGCCTGTTCAACGAGCTTATGGCGCCGTGAACCTCTAATGGGGACTACCCGTATCACCTAGGTGGTCAGAGGAACGTTTTACAAAAGCCGGCTTTGAAACACGAGGATCCATATATATTTCATTAGCCGAATAAAGCACGCGGACTTCGACATACAATCAACACCTCACCCCGCCAGGATTCGAACGGATGGCCCACGAGCCCATGAATGTGACCGGGGAACGCTACCTCTGGACCACCAGTATACTAAAAGCAGTCCTAGACAATGATATATTTCACACAAAGCCTGTTCAACGAGCTTATGGCGCAGTGAACCTCTAATGGGGCTTGCCCGTATCACATACGTAGTCAGAATAACGTTTTACCAAATCCGGCATCGAAACACGAGGATCCATATGTATTTCATTAGCCCAATAAAGCATGCTGACTTCTACATACAATGAACACACCACCCCGCCAGGATTCGAACCCAGGGCCCACGAGCCCACGACTGTGACCGGGTAACGCTACTTCTGGACCACCAGGATACTAAAAGCAGTCCTAGACTCTGTTATATTTCACACAAAGCCTGTTCAACGAGCTTATGGCGCTGTGAACCTCTAATGGGGACTACCCGTATCACGTAGGAGGTCAGAGTAACGTTTTACCAAATCCCGCTTCGAAACACGAGGATCCATATGTATTTCATTAGCCCAATAAAGCACGCGGACTTCTACATACAATGAACACCTCACCCCGCCAGGATTCGAACCCACGGCCCAGGAACCCACGACTGTGACCGGCGAACGCTACCTCTGGACCACAAGGATACTAAAAGCAGTCGTAACTCTTTTATATTTCACACAAAGCCTGTTCAACGAGCTTATGGCGCCGTGAACCTCTAATGGGAACTAGCCGTATCACGTAGGTGGTCAGAGTAACCTTTTACCAAATCCGGCTTCGAAACACGAGGATCCATATATATTTCATTAGCCGAATAAAGCACGCGGACTTCGACATACAATCAACACCTCACCCCGCCAGGATTCGAACCGATGGCCCACGAGCCCATGACTGTGACCGGGGAACGCTACTTCTGGACCACCAAGATACTAAAAGCAGTCCTAGACTCTGTTATATTTCACACAAAGCCTGTTCAACGACCTTATGGCGCCGTGAACCTCTAATGGGGACTAGCCGTATCATGTCTGTGGTCAGAGTAGCGTTTTACCAAATCCGGCTTCGAAACAGGAGGATCCATATGTATTTCATTAGCCCAATAAAGCATGCTAACTTCTACATACAATGAACACGCCACCCCGCCAGGAATCGAACCCACGTCCCACGAGCCCACGACTGTGACCGGGAAACGCTACTTCTGGACCACCAGGATACTAAAAGCAGTCCTAGACTCTGTTATATTTCACACAAAGCCTGTTCAACGACCTTATGGCGCCGTGAACCTCTAATGGGGACTAGCCGTATCACGTAGGTGGTCAGAGTAACGTTTTACCAAATCCGGCTTCGAAACACGAGGATCCATATATATTTCATTAGCAGAATAAAGCACGCGGACTTCGACATACAATCAACACCTCACCCCGGCCAGGATTCGAACCGGATGGCCCACGCAGCCCATGATCAGACCGGGGAACGCTACCTCTGGACCACCAGGATACTAAAAGCAATCCTAGACAATGTTATATTTCACATAAAGCCTGTTCAACGAGCTTATGGCGCCGTGAACCTCTAATGGGGACTACACATATCACGTAGGAGGTCAGAGTAACGTTTTACCAAATCCGGCTTCGAAACACGAGGATCCATATGTATTTCATTAGCCCAATAAAGCACGCGGACTTCTACATACAATGAACACCTCACCCCACCAGTATTCGAACCCACGGCCCACGAGCCCATGACTGTGACCGGAGAATGCTACCTCTGGACTACCAGGATACTAAAAGCAGTCCTAGACTCTGTTATAATTCACACAAAGCCTGTTCAACGAGTTTATGGCGCCGTGAACCACTAATGGGGATTACCCGCATCACGTAGGTGCGTCAGAGTAACGTTTTACCAAATCCGGCTTCGAAACAAGAGGATCCATATATATTTCATTAGCCCAATAAAGCACGCGGACTTCTACATACAATGAACGCGCCACCCCGCCAAGATTCGAACCCACGGCCCAGGAACCCGCTACTGTGACCGGCGAACGCTACCTCTGGTCCACCAGGATACTAAAAGCAGTCCTAGACTCTGTTATATTTCACACAAAGCCTGTTCAACGACCTTATGGCGCCGTGAACCTCTAATGGGGACTAGCCGTATCACGTAGGTGGTCAGAGTAACCTTTTACCAAATCCGGCTTCGAAACACGAGGATCCATATATATTTCATTAGCCGAATAAAGCACGCGGACTTCGACATACAATCAACACCTCACCCCGCCAGGATTCGACCCGATGGCCCACGAGCCCATGACTGTGACCGGGGAACGCTACCTCTGGACCACCAGGATACTAAAAGCACTCCTAGACAATGTTATATTTCACACAAAGCCTGTTCAACGAGCTTATGGCGCAGTGAATCTCTAATGGGGACTACCCGTATCACGTCTGTGGTCAGAGTAACGTTTTACCAAATCCGGCTTCGAAACACGAGGATCCATATGTATTTCATTAGCCCAATAAAGCAAGCAGACATCTACATACAATGAACACCTTACCCCGCCAGGATTCGAACCCATGGCCCACGAGCCCATGACTGTGACTGGAAAACGCTACCTCTGGACCACCAGGATACTAAAAGCAGTCCTAGACTCTGTTATATTTCACACAAAGCCTGTTCAACGAGGTAATGGCGCCGTGAACCTCTAATGGGGACTACCCGTATCACGTAGGAGGTCAGAGTAACGTTTTACCAAATCCGGCTTCGAAACACGAGGATCCATATGTATTTCATTAGCCCAAAAAAGCACGCGGACTTCTACATACATTGAACACCTCACCCCGCCAGTATTCGAACCCACGGCCCACGAGCCCATGACTGTGACCGGAGAACGCTACCTCTGGACTACCAGTATACTCAAAGCAGTCCTAGACTCTGTTATATTTCACACAAAGCCTGTTCAACGAGATTATGGCGCCGTGAACCTCTAATGGGGATTACCCGTATCACATACGTGGTCAGAGTAACGTTTTACCAAATCCGGCTTCGAAACACGAGGATCCATATGTATTTCATTAGCCCAATAAAGCACGCGTACTTCTACATACAATGAACACGCCACCCCGCTAGGATTCGAACCCACGGCCCACTTGCCCACGACTGTGACCGAGGAACGCTACTTCTGGACCACCAGGATACTAAAAGCAGCCCTAGTCTCTGTTATATTTCACACAAAGCCTGTTCAACGAGCTTATGGCGCCGTGAACCTCTAATGGGGATTACCTGTATCACGTAGGTGGTCAGAGTAACGTTTTACCAAATCCGGCTTCGAAACAAGAGGATCCATATATATTTCATTAAATAAAAACACCTAGACCCCGACATACAATCAACACCTCACCCCGCTAGGATTCGGGAACCGATGGCCCACGAAAGCCCATGACTGTGGACCGAGGAATCCACTCTGACCACCAGGATACTAAAAAGCAGTGCTAGACAATATATTTCTTACACAAAGCCTGTTCAACGAGCTTATGGCGCAGTGAACCTCTAATGGGGACTTCCAGTATCACATACGTGGTCAGAGTAACGTTTTACCAAATCCGGCTTCGAAACACGAGGATCCATATGTATTTCATTAGCCCAATAAAGCACGCGGACTTCTACATACAATGAACACGCCACCCCGCCAGGATTCGAACCCACGGCCCACGAGCCCATGACTGTGACTGGAGAACGCTACCTCTGGACTACCAGGATACTCAAAGCAGTCCTAGACTAGGTTAAACTTCACACAAAGCCTGTTCAACGAGCTTATGGCGCCGTGAACCTCTAATGGGGATTACCCGTATCACATACGTGGTCAGAGTAACGTTTTACCAAATCCAGCTTCGAAACACGAGGATCCATATGAATTTCATTAGCCCAATAAAGCATGCTGACTTCTACATACAATGACCACGCCACCCCGCCAGGATTCGAACCCACGGCCCACGAGCCCACGACTGTGACCGGGTAACGCTACTTCTGGACCACCAGGATACAAAAAGCAGTCCTAGACTCTGTTATATTTCACACAAAGCCTGTTCAACGAGCTTATGGCGCAGTGAACCTCTAATGGGGACTAGCCGTATCACGTAGGTGGTCAGAGTAACGTTTTACCAAATCCGGCTTCGAAACACGAGGATCCATATGTATTTCATTAGCCCAATAAAGCACGCGGACTTCTACATACAATGAACACCTCACCCCGCCAGGATTCGAATCCACGGCCCACGAGCCCATGACTCTGACCGGCAAACGCTACCTCTGGACTACCAGGATACTAAAAGCAGTCCTAGACTCTGTTATATTTCACACAAAGCCTGTTCAACGAGCTTATGACGCCGTGAACCTCTAATGGGGACTACCCATATCACCTAGGTGGTCAGAGGAATGTTTTACCAAATCCCGCTTGAAACACTAGGATCCATACTTCTATTAGTCAATAAAGCACGCTGATCTCTGACATACAATCACCTCACCCCGCCAGGATTCGGGTCCCATGCCCACGAGCCCATGACTGTGACCGGGAACGCCACGACTAAGAAAGACGAGATAACGACCTTTGGCGGTGCCGTGAACCTCTAATGGGGACTACCCGTATCAAGTAGGTGGTCAGAGTAACGTTTTCCCAAATCTGGCTTCGAAACACGAGGATCCATATATATTTAATTAGCCCAATAAAGGACGCAGACTTCTACATACAATGAACACCTCACCCATCCAGGATTTGAACCCACTGCCCACGAGCCCATGACTGTGACCGCGGAACGCTACCTCTGAACCACCAGGATACTGAAAGCAGTCCTAGAGTCTGTTATATTTCACAAAGCCTGCTCAACGACCTTATGGCGTCGCGGAACCTCTAATGGGGACTACTGCAGATTACGAGGGTGGTCAGAGTAATCGTTTACCAAATCCGCTTGAAACACGAGGATCCATATATGTTTCATTAGCAGAATAAAGCACACGGACTTCCCCGATACAATCACCACCTCACCGCCAGGATTCGAACCGATGGCCCAATGCAGCCCATGACTGTAGGACCGGGGAACGCAACCTTCTGGAATCAATTATAGATACTAAAAGCAGTCCTAGACAATGTTATATTTCACAAAGCCTGTTCAACGAAGCTTATGGCGCAGTGAACCTCTAATGTGGGGACTAGCCGTGATCACTCTAGGTGGTCATCAAGTAACGTTTTACCAAATCCGGCTTCTTCGAAACACTAGGATCCATATGTATTTCATTCTCACTAATACACGCGGACTTCTACATACAATGAACACCTCAACCCGCCAGGATTCGAACCCCCGGCCCACGAGCCCATGAATGTGACCGGGGAACGCTACTTCTGGACCACCAGGATATTCAAAGCAGTCCTAGACTCTGTTATATTTCACACAAAGCCTGTTCAACGAGCTTATGGTGCCGTGAACCACTAATGGGGATTACCCGTATCACGTAGGTGGTCAGAGTAACGTTTTATCAAATCCGGCTTCGAAACAAGAGGATCCATATATATTTCATTAGCCCAATAAAGCACGCGGACTTCTACATACAATGAACGCGCCACCCCGCCAAGATTCGAACCCACGGCCCAGGAACCAACGACTGTGACAAGCGAACGCTACCTCTGGACCACCAGGATACTAAAAGCAGTCGTAACTCTGTTATATTTCACACCAAGCCTGTTCAACGAGCTTATGGCGCCGTGAACCTCTAATGGGGACTACCCGTATCACCTAGGTGGTCAGAGGAACGTTTCACAAAATCCGGCTTTGAAACACGAGGATCCATATATATTTCATTAGCCGAATAAAGCACGCGGACTTCGACATACAATCAACACCTCACCCCGCCAGGATTCGAACCCACGGCCCACGAGCCCATGACTGTGACCGGCAAACGCTACCTCTGGACTACCAGGATACTAAAAGCAGTCCGAGACAATGTTATATTTCACACAAAGCATGTTCAACGAGCTTATGGAGCAGTGAACCTCTAATGGGGACTACCCGTATCACGTCTGTGGTCAGAGTAACGTTTTACCAAATCCAGCTTCGAAACACGAGGATCCATATGTATTTCATTAGCCCAATAAAGCAAGCGGATATCTACATACAATGAACACCTACCCCGCCAGGATTCGAACCCACGGCCCACGAGCCCATGACTGTGACTGGAGACCGCTACCTCTGGACCACCAGGATACTAAAAGCAGTCCTTGACTCTGTTATATTTCACACAAAGCCTGTTCAACGAGCTTATGGCGCCATGAACCTCTAATGGGGACTACCCGTATCACGTAGGTGGTCAGATTAACGTTTTACCAAATCCCTCTTCGAAACACGAGGATCCATATATATTTCATTAGCCCAATAAAGCACGCGGACTTCTACATACAATGAACACCTCACCCCGCCAGGATTCGAACCCACGGCCCACGAGCCCATGACTGTGACCGGAGAACGCTACCTCTGGACTACCAGGATACTAAAAGCAGTCCTAGACTCTGTTATATATCACACAAAGCCTGTTCAACGAGCTTATGGCGCCGTGAACCACTAATGGGGATTACCCGTATCACGTAGGTGGTCAGAGTAACGTTTTACCAAATCCGGCTGCGAAACAAGAGGATCCATATATATTTCATTAGCCAAATAAAGCACGCGGACTTCTACATACAATGAACGCGCCACCCCGCCAAGATTCGAACCCACGGCCCAGGAACCCACGACTGTGACCGGCGAACGCTACCTCTGGATCACCAGGATACTAAAATCAGTCGTAACTCTGTTATATTTCACACAAAGCCTGTTCAACGAGCTTATGGCGCCATGAACCTCTAATGGGGACTACCCGTATCACGTAGGTGGTCAGAGGAACGTTTTACCAAATCCGGCTTTGAAACACGAGGATCCATATATATTTCATTAGCCCAATAAAGCACGCGGACTTCTACATACAATGAACACCTCAACTCGACAGGATTCGAACCCCCTGCCCACGAGCCCATGAATGTGACCGGGGAACGCTACTTCTGGACCACCAGGATACTCAAAGCAGTCCTAGACTCTGTTATATTTCACACAAAGCCTGTTCAACGAGCTTATGGCGCCGTGAACCTCTAATGGGGATTACCCGTATCACATACGTGGTCAGAGTAACGTTTTACCAAATCCTGCTTCGAAACACGAGGATCCATATGTATTTCATTAGCCCAATAAAGCACGCGGACTTCTACATACAATGAACACGCCACCCCGCCAGGATTCGAACCCACGGCCCACGAGCCCATGACTGTGACCGGGGAACGCTACTTCTGGACCACCAGGATACTAAAAGCAGTCCTAGACTCTGTTATATTTCACACAAAGCCTGTTCAACGACCTTATGGCGCCGTGAACCCCTAATGGGGACTAGCCGTATCACGTAGGTGGTCAGAGTATCGTTTTACCAAATCCGGCTTCGAAACACGAGGATCCATATATATTTCATTAGCCGAATAAAACACGCAGACTTCGACATACAATCAACACCTCACCCCGCTAGGATTCGAACCGATGGCCCACGAGCCCATGACTGTGACCGAGGAACGCTACCTCTGGACCACCAGGATACTAAAAGCAGTCCTAGACAATGTTATATTTCACACAAAGCCTGTTCAACGAGCTTATGGCGCAGTGAACCTCTAATGGGGACTTCCAGTATCACATACGTGGTCAGAGTAACGTTTTACCAAATCCGGCTTCGAAACACGAGGATCCATATGTATTTCATTAGCCCAATAAAGCACGCGGACTTCTACATACAATGAACACCTCACCCCGCCAGTATTCGAACCCACGGCCCACGAGCCCATGACTGTGACCGGAGAACGCTACCTCTGGACTACCAGTATACTCAAAGCAGTCCTAGACTCTGTTATATTTCACACAAAGCCTGTTCAACGAGATTATGGCGCCGTGAACCTCTAATGGGGATTACCCGTATCACATACATGGTCAGAGTAACGTTTTACCAAATCCGGCTTCGAAACACGAGGATCCATATGTATTTCATTAGCCCAATAAAGCACGCGGACTTCTACATACAATGAACACGCCACCCCGCTAGGATTCGAACCCACGGCCCACGAAGCCCAATGCATCAGACCGACGCCATTGACCACCAGGATACTAAAAGCAGTCCTAGACTCTGTTATATTTCACACAAAGCCTGTTCAACGACCTTATGGCGCCGCGTGGAACCTCTAATGGGTACTAAATGTATCACGCCTTGTGGTCAGAGTAGCGCTTACTCAACCGGCTTCGAAACAGGAGAGGATCCATATGTATTTCTATTAGTCAACAAAGCGCTTTCGACATCTACATACAATGAACACCTAACCCGCCAGGATTCGAAACCCACGCCCACGCAGCCTATGACTGTGGACTGGAGAACGCACTCTGACCACCAGGATACTAAAAGCAGTCCTAGACTCTGCTATATTTCACTACTAAAGCCCGTTCAACGAGCTTATGGCCGCGGAACTCTAATGGGGACCACCCGTATCAATGAAGTGGTCAGAGTAACGCTTACCAAATCCGCTGAAACACGAAAGAATCGGCTGCTTGTCCAATTAACCAGTCCGTTCACACATATTTATATTTGGGTTTTAAGTAACGAAACCCAAACGGTAGTTCCTTTGTTTTATTATAAAAGGTTGTATATATAATTCCTGAGTGTATATCAATCGTAAGTCTCACTGTCTAGGAGTGAATGAGAAAGGGACGGCGTTTATGTATGATAAACGTTAGGTCACGTCCTTACGATATGAGTTGTGGTGAGCTACTGAAGCTTAGGGGCATCGCAGTGCGTGCTTACAGAAATGCTGAGCTATGGATCTCGCCCTCTTGGGTAAGTTGCCCGCTCACGTGTCCATATCATGTCTCACTCATAGACAGTGGAATGTTACAGGGTGGTGAATCTGAATATAATATCAGATGTATTGACCCATTTATATAATACGTTCTGTTGATGAGACAGGGGCCTATTACATCGCTCGGTCACCTACCAGCCGAGCTCTGTGAGGCCTAAATAACTCACAGAGTACAGTACATCCTAGACAACCCTAACCATGTTATAAACAGATATGTAGACACTAAGCTGGGGAAATTACTGTAGGGGTATTCTCTACTACAGGGGACCTAGACTTTTGTGTCGTACGGGTTAGTATGTTATGAACAACGTTGAATTTGGACGATACTGCCCGGTAATAACAGAACAGGAACATTATTGCCAGAATTAACAGAATAGAGGGAATCGTAAGACTTGGTAGTGCAAATTCCCGTGACAGATAAAATGGCAAGTTATAATTCAAATCAGCAAAATGTGTCTCGTTCAAGAAAGCTAACACTTTTAATTTCTCTGATACTATTTGAATATCCTTGATAGTGAAATTCATTATAGGAAGTGGAATTAAAGCAGACTTGAGTTTTCGATTTGACTCAAAATGCTGATGAGTAGGCAAGGTCCGTAATGTACTACAAGTGATTTCACAGTAATCAGGAGCCTTGTAATGCCCTTTCACAAATAGCTGCTTAACACCATTTTGGCATTTTAAAATTACAGTAGTGAGATTTGGAAAGAACAAATACTGCACATTGTGAAGGTGAGCGTGGAACACAGTCTTTAGACTAACTGGCCTATAACTGCATTGCGCTAACGCTGTGCGTACATTTGGTTGTATGACTGCCAATTCACATATTCCCTCTGCAGCAGGAATAAATGCAAACAATGTAGGCTGGACATACGTGTAGGTGCAGATAAGACGACTTACACCGTGACAGTACCTCTGAATCCTCTATTGATAACAATGAATATTCTTCATCTACTAAGAAAAGTTCTTTAGGCCTATCTAGGGTATACAGTGTGTCGTTCACAAACCAGGGGAAGGGTTCTAAATGCCATGCATTAAACTCATGTTGCCCTCGCATAGGAATGTGGATCAGAATTGCATTGTGCGTGAGGGTTGACTCCAACAGTGGGTAATGATATTGAACCTCATTGTCATTGAAAATCGGAGTTAAACGATACTGCAACTTGGCTATTTTTAAAGCTTCAAGAAGCGTCTGCACAGGCACAAGCTTCGCGTCCACACGTCCTATCCCGACATCTACAATGCTGTCTATTAGTTCATTTTTAGAGGTTACAATTTTATGAACTGAAATTTCAGCAGCATGCAAATATTCTGTGAAGTAAAGGAGCTATTCTAACGTCGGGATTGCTTTCTGTAACCTAGTAACAATCCTCGAAACTTGGTTAGACTCCATTATGATTGCATTAACCTTTGATTCTAGAGCAGTAATCGCGTGAAAGGTTTGAGAAATAACACGATTCTGTTGAGATACAGCTTGAACGACAACGTTCATGAAACTATTGTCGAATTCATCGAAGCTGTGCTGAGACCATGAAGAATGTCCAATGCTGATTGTAGTTGGCCGTCGACGCTTTCCATCTGACGCGAAAGTACGAGTTAACTTCTACTCGCAGAACGTAGTTTCATACAATAGTCATTTGGGACATTTTGCTTCTGAACAGTCTGTAAGGATGTATCAATCACATTATCATCAACTTGAGGTAAGACATTTATCTGGGTCTTCTTCAGACGATCCGCGTGCACGACATCTGCGATCTGTGCATTAGGCTTCCATATTTTGAATTTGTTGCCTGCTTCTTTTGAGATTATGCGGAATGGACCAGAAAATTTCGCCGAAAGTTTGGAGTTCCTTTCAGGTACCTGTAACATAACAGCGTCCCCAACGTTCAGTGCGATAGGTTTAGCATGTTTATGCTGTTTGATGATCATTTCGGCGCGTGACGCCGCTAGCTGTGATCGTACTTGGTTATGAATTTCTGTAAAGACATGAATTTGTTTTGCCGCAAAATCATCCGTATTATATACCGGGTATGGCGCCTCTGTAAGGATGTCGTAAGGCAGACGTTTATCTGTGCCATAGACAATATAGTAGGGTGTTTTGCCCGTAGAGCTATTAACTGACCCATTAATCGACGCTGCAACCTGCGGTAACCAATCCTCCCATGCGTAATGAAAACCACTAACAATTGGACGCAGTATTTCTAGGATTTTACGATTGGTTCTTTCAACGAGGCCATTAGCCTGTGGATGATAAGCTGTCACAAAAGTTTGTTTAATTCCATATTGTAAACATATATGCTCTATTAGCTCATTCTTGAACTCTGTTCCATTATCAGAGAGTAGAACTTTAGGCGTAGTATATGGACATATGAGATTCATCACTAATGCATAGGCTACTGCTTCGGCCGTTTTGCTTTTTAGTGGGACCAAGACCACGAACCTGGAAAAATGATCCACACACACTAAGACGTATCCTGATCCCTGATGACTCATTGGGAGTTGTAACACATCAACAGCGACTGTGTCAAACGGACGGTCTGGTGTAGGATATTGTAATCGGGGCAGGTGATCCTGTTGATCCTTTATGTTGAGCACATGCCAAACAATTAGCTATGTGTAATTTTATGTCTTTCTTCATAGTGTTCCAGAAATACTTCTTTTGTAAATCCGCTAAGCATTTATCACGACCTTGGTGACCTGCTTGTGGGACATCGTGGAACAATGTCATTACTGCTTTGCACAACGTGTCAGGTACGACTATTTGAGACACATTACCCTCAGGAGATTTTCTCGTCCTATTGAGTATGTTATGTCGTAATTCAGACTGACTTAAGGGAAGAAATAACTTGGGGAGTTTAACATCCTCGCCCAATTCGAGAGCAAAAATAACAGCTGACCAATATGGGTCGCGTCGTTGCTCATCTTCCAGCTGCGAAAGAGTGAATGATGATACAGGCATTACTGGTGCTATATTTCTTGACAGAGCGT
>NW_024739640.1:0-23565 GCF_018991925.1 Homarus americanus | reverse complement strand
GGACAGCACCAACACGAACACAGGGGGGCAAGGGGGGGTCATACAGTGGATAGAGCGGAAGATTGGGAGGAAGCTGGTCTGGATTGTTCGTGACCTCCACACCAACGAGTTGCCACTCAGACATCTGATCCAGGAGCTGGATGGCAAGACTCTTCAAACAACAGATGGTCTGGTCCTCTTGGCAAGATGCTGGACTCTGCCACTGAGTTAGAAATAAATCCGAGCTTTGAAAAAATCACAGTTGGCCCTCCACCTCGTTGAGCTTGCACATACTGTCAGTGACGACCTGAGTACTGACCAGTACTATGGTTACATGGTTTGCAGTGCCATAAAAACTGGGGTCATGCCTGATAGACTTGCTTACCTGCAGATAGGTCCAGTCTCACATTCTAGGTGGCTCACAACGGCTCTCAGGTTCTGCAGAATTTGGGTCGCTCATCATAAACTGAAAAGGAACCAGCTTCACAACCTGAGACTTATTGTCCAATTCATCGTGAGTGTCTACTTACCAAATTGGTTCAACACCAAGGTCAAGTCATCGTTCTCCGAAGGTCCGAGGCATGTTCTCTTCCAGCTTGAACTCCTGAGGAGTCAGCCAAGGAAGGTTGTTCAGATTGTGGAGCAGACTGTGAGGAGATCTTCCTGGTATGCTCATCCTGAGGCAGTTCTGCAGACAATGCTCTGCAGTAAGGATGAGGAGGAGAGAAGAGTGGCAGTCACAAAGATCTTGGATATGAGACTTATGAGAGGATCTGGGCATGACGAATCAGTTGGTGACGATTCCTTCAGGGTCAGGAAGACTCCTGAAGTCAATCTAGGTGCCAAGACCCTCACTGATCTCATAGATCTGGATAACATCCAGGCTGGCAGTGAGCTCTACCCAGCCCTGGGACAACCCCATGCATGTCCCTGCCTGGCCCTCGCACACCCAGAGAATAGAGCGTTGTGTACAGCAAGTGAGCGAGGCCAGCAGTCACGTGTACAGCCAGGAGAGGAGGGAAGGCTACATCCAAGCTCAGGTGGTCGTAGTAGTAAAACCGGTTTTTGTATTTGATGATTTTGTTTTCTAAAGGAATACTAAATTTAATAAATGTGTCAAGATCATTCGTTTCACTATTCTGGATCATTTTCATCCTAATAAATTAACCTGATACATTTACTTTACTTTAAATAAGCTATTTAGTGGTGTTGGTAAAAGGGTGGGAATACTGAATTTTCATAAGATTTCAAGTTAAAATTTACCTAGCAAAAAATGAAAACTTTTCAAATCTGAAGATATCACATGATTCTGCACATAGAACTACATCATGAATACCATGGGCCGATTTTTCAAACTCAAAAAAAAAAAATCGCCTTTATGACACACCCTAATATAGTATTAATGGGACAGCAATCTTAGATTTTGAGCTTTGTTCTTTTCTTCTTTATTTAAGAGTCCCATTGTTTCTTCTGACTGTGCATTGTGTTCCTAATTATATTTATATCTTTTACAGCCATGTGATAACAGCTCCGAGCAAAAAAGATGCTTATTCTGGAACAGCTTTTGCTGGTTTAACAGATACTCTTGTTGCCATTGAGGAGACACCTGAGGGTCAACGTTCAGAGCTGTGGAGAACATTTGCACATCACCTGGCAGCTGTAACACATCTTTTAAGTACTGCTGCAAAGGTTCTTTCAGAAGATCTGTGGTAGAAGGGGAATTAGCTCCTTTGTCAACCATGTTATCTGATAATAGACATAATCACCATAAAGCCTTGTGTGTGAATGTGTATGTCTTTATTAAATACATAACACATACTGTATTTTATGGCATATAAGATGCACCCACCATTTCAGCAGGGAATAATTAGGATTTTTTGTGTGTGTGTGTGTGTATTTAAGCATTTAATGTTTACTCCTACTAATATGGAACATGATACGCTAAGTCTATATAAATGAAATAAACTTTCAATGATAATTCTCTCCTGTGACCATAGTGCTATTAAAATAATGGTAAGAACTGTGCTGTAAATTCAAAATGCTAATACCGTCCTTATTGGTGTTATTACCAAGTTGTTGTTATGATCATTACTCGTTGAACTAAGATCTTCATATTACAGTAAGCACTGAAAAAACACAAAATGACAACTGAATACTAGTATTCATTGCACACCGATATATGGCATTACATTCTAGTGAGACTATTAACAAATGGTGAGTGCTGCAGGCATTATTCACCATTATCATCATAATTTCAAGCTTCTTTCAAAAGCTAAAGGATGTTTCCTAATAAAAATAATAAGATAGATGTGGCAGTATGACATTAGCATATAGTAACACTTGTAAGAGTTCAGATATAGTTACAGATTAGCTCTGAGGAGTTGGGTGCCGTATGGACAGTAATCGTCTCAGGTTATCCAGAAACTTGGTTAAATTTAATAGTAACAAAACACAGTACAATACTGTACTGTATTTACAGATTACACTTTCCTAATTAGATGATCTCCCACGAATCACATCTCAGGACACAATCATATTGCCAAATTCTAAAATAGATTTGTTAGGCTTCACCATTTCCTCTAATATGTCATGGAAGCCACACATCCACAACATTGCTAAATCTGCCTCCTGAAAGCTGGGAATGCTGTACAGATGCCGTAGTTACTTCACTCCTGAGCAGTTGCTTCAAGTTTATAACTGATTCATTCATCCTAACTTGGAGTATTGCTCTCATATCTGGGGTGGCTTTTCTGCCCATCTGTTAGATGGGGTGGAATCAAAGGCATTTCATCTTATTAACTCTCCTCCTTTAGTTGATATTCTCTCTTCCCTTTTTCTTCGCCGCAAAGTTGCTTCACTCTCTCTTTTACAGGTACTTTAACAGGCAATGTTCGGTGCATTTGGCATCCTGTGTACCGCCGGCAAGACCGTTCACTCATAACACTTGTCTTGCCCGCAGTTCCCACCGTTTCTGTGTGGATGTCAGTCACACTAGAATAACCCGTTATAGTACATCCTTTCCTCACACAGCCAAACTGTGGAATGCTCTGCCTTCTTCTGTGTTTCCAAACTCATACAATATGTCTCACTTCAAAAAGCTGGTTTCTGGCATCTTCGTGGTGTAGATTAATACTGTACTCTTTTTCTCTTCAATTTATTTTTACTCTTATTTTTTCGCCCCGTAAGCTCCGTTGTGGGTCGATGACCAGTGCCCGGGTGGGCTATTTCCCGTAAAAAAAAAAAAAAAAATATTCTACTGGAGAGAGACTTTTATAATGCATCTTATATGCTGTAAAATGTCTTTTTTTTATAAAACTCTAACAGAAATGCAACATTTTAGCTTGATCCATATTGCACGATGAAACAAGACAATTTAATTTAGAGCTCATGAATAAACTCAGCCAGTAGCTTCCTCTGATTCAGTATGATTGCCTGGTTGCTTTTCAGCCTGGCCATTTCATTGGCTAAACAGGTGTGGTTTGACTTGGGCAACCTTATAGCCTTGGCCTCCCCCCCCTCCTGTGGTTATTGAATAATAAAAATAAACTCATGAAGGCCCCCCACATATTTCCAGCATGGTCACAACTTGGTTTGGATTTTAATTGGTTTAAAACATGCATTACGAACACATACATGTATGTACATTGTACAGTGATACCTCGTTAAGGCGGATATCACTTAAGCCTGACAAAATTATTTGCCAAAAATTAATTCAAAAATTAAAATAATTAAAAAATTAAAAAGTAGGACTAAATTTTTCCTTACATGAGTCCGCCTTGAGCCAAAATTTCAAGGGTCCAAGACATCAGCGTGTGAGACACAGGTGCCTGAAAGTTATCAGTTGTTATTTTGGGAATATTATTTCACTCATTCTAGTACTTTTACAATGTTTCTTATTATGTTATCATAGATAAATGCATGGTTTATATAATTTGTTTAACACTGTGCCCGTTACCATTTTCAAATTAGACTACAAGGCAACTTCTCCCATACGTATTACGATCGTACGCCTGGCAACGGGAGCGAGGGAGTGACCACTAGTTAGAGCATTGTCTGCAGTTGTACTCTCCTCCCTCCCTGCCATATTTCACTGGATTTTCTGTTATTATTAATGTTTACTGATATAATAGTGCTTTATAGTGATTAATTATGGCATTGTAGCCACGTTAGACTCATCACTGTAACCACCAGGCTACTGGGCCAAGCTGTGAGGTGTTATATGGTTGTTTTTCAACTTGCATTTTTGGTTAGTTATACGTAACTTCTTCATATATTTTTACTCACTTACATGCCCACACCATCCTAAATACATATTGTGAAAAAACTAAAAGAAATAATTGTCCTAAGGGCAAACACATGAAGGTAATATACATTTATTTGCACACGAGTTAGCTGGCTGAGTGAGGGAAGGGAAGACTGTCGCAGAGTGTAGTAGGGGAGGGGGGGGGGGCGTTGTTAGGGAATCGGCGTCTCAGCCAGGGCCGGTGCAAGATGATTTGGCGCCCTAGGCAAGCCTTTAGATGTGCGCCCCCTTGAAAGTTTTGATAAGCTAATGTGTGTACAGTAACCCATTACTACATTGTGTCTAACTCTCCAAACACCACTGATAACATAATTTTCATCTTGTGGCTTTATTACTTCATCCATGCAAATAATCAATTATTGTTAGTACATTAAGTCAATAAATCCTTGACGTAAATGTCAATGAAACAATTTTTAGTTATTTTTTTTATTTTAGGGTAATCTTTAAAAAATAATAACATATCATAAGCATTTAGCTCGCTCCAGCCTCCTGCAAGTTATAACCTACTATTATTACATCATTATTATATACATGTAGTGCAAAATAAGATACTTGTGAGTTGTGACCAGTCATTGGTCGGACAATATATTAAATTGACATCTTAAGTATAAATAGAAAAAGCTTAATGGAGAGCTGTAACAGTTATGAATAAAAATAATTGCAACTCTGACCAAGCCACATTAAAAAATTATTTACATTAAAAACTTAATATAATCACCTGGCCAGTCTCAGTGGGATTATGTTATGCGAGGTCAAACTTCAGAGGTCAGGTAACCTTGCCTCATCCCGACAAAGGCAGGGAAGGGACGGCTCAGCCGCCCTGGCAGTAAGGGTTGATTTTGATTTTGATTTTGCCGCTTGCAGCGGCTACTTTATTGTGCACCCCACACTCATCCTGTGAGCGGTAGCGCAAAAGGATTACAGAGTAGGGTTTACAAAGGGTCATAATAATTAACCCCGGTTGTCAGGATATTATGGCACCGAAAGTTACACAGTATTTCATTTACATTATTTGTTTAGTTCTATACATAAAGGGTAACTTATTCACAAATGCGTGAGAACAGGCGTGTGAGGCAGTATGTCTGGCCTCACACTTTGTTATTCACATTTACGTGGGAGGTATTCAAGCACATTGCGTATTTGGTTCTGTACATGAGAACTGATATAGTTACTGAGTGCAAAAAAGTGGATACAATCTTAATATGTCGGCTATCTTGCCATTAGAGATGAAGTGTTGTGCCATTTCACACACAGTGTGCTTGGACCTGTCCCTAAAAGGTTCTATCTTCACACAGTCGAGGACGTAGTGTTCAAGTGTGTGGCCATATGTATGGCCACACACTTTACATTTAGTTTTGTTTACATCTGCTTGAGGAACATACTGCCAGAGGTACTTATATCCTAACCTTAATCTAGCGGTTACAACATCTTGTAATCTAGTGATCTTGTTACTTGCTCCATATACATGTTTCACTTGATACATCTCATCATGGTAAACTATGGATCGACTAGTGCCTGTTTGCACTTGTCTACTTGCGTCAAACTCATCAATAAGTTCTTTCCTAATTACAGTTTTAAGGGTTCTTTTTGACAGACCCAAATTGTATTCAACGGTGTCTTTGTTAGACGCGAGTTTGGCGAGGGCATCAACTCTGTCATGTTTTATGAGGCCTATGTGAGAGGGGATCCACAACAGTTTGACCCTGACACCCCGGTCAACAAGGCACGCATATTTGTGTCTGGCTTCAGAGACAAGATCGTGACAACCTGAGTCGAGGGTACCAAGGGCAAGTAGTGAGGATAGAGAGTCAGTGATGATGAGACTGTCAGTAACAGTGGTTTCAATGAATTTAATAGCTGTGAGTATGGCAACTAATTCAGTTTGTAGAGTGGATGCCCAGTTGTTAATTCTAACTCCTTTCTCAATTATATTACCGTCAGGTTGAGTCACAACAATAGCACTTCCAGCCCTCCCACAGGCGGTGTTTAGAGATCCATCAGTGTAGATGGTCTGTGTGATATTATCATCAGTCTGTAGAGTGTGTATGTGTTCAAGGGCTCTCAATTTGGCAGTGTGTTGGAGATAAATGCTTTGTATAATTAATTTTTTAGGCGGATACGTCGGTATTGTGATATCGAAGGGAACTGTCCGCCAGGGTGGCAGGAAGCGCTGTTGTGTCTCAACTTTGTACAGGTGGTCTAGTCCAAATATCTTCATATGTGTAGCTGTAGTTTGGATCCATTTAGACTCAGTAGTCCCATGGTTCATACATTCTAGCAATTTTAAGGAAACAATGTTATCAGGATCACCACGCAGAAGCCTCAGGGCTATCATGAGGTTGACTTCAATTATTCTATCTTTAACACTGGGTATACCTAGTTCTTTCCTCATATTAAGTACTTTAGTGCTCATGGGACATCCTAGGATAATTCTGAGGGCTTTATTTTGCATTTTCTCGAGCTTGTCAACGCCTTTCCCGTCACGAATGACCAGGGCTGGTGCGTGGTAATCTATCAGAGATCTTATATAGCCTAGGTACATTGTTTTAACAATTCTAATATTAGCACCATAGTGCGGGCTGTACCCCGCTACACTTCTAAGAGGTCTCAGTCTGTCAGTACATTGGCGGGTTAGCTGTTGTATGGCAGGTAGGGTACAAGGGACGGAAACACCAAGATATTTAAAAGAAGAAACATAGTCAATAGTGTTGTTACCTATCTTGAACTTGGCGGGGCCGCGTTTGCGGTTCCCAGCTTGTTTGTTGAACACCTTAGTTTTCTCAGTGGAGATAATAAGACCGAGGTGTTCACAGGCTGCGTATACATGGTTCAGGGTGGTTTGCATTTCACGATGAGTTTTAGTATGTATAAGAATATCATCAGCATAGCTGATTGAGATATTGCTGGGGTTGTCTGGTATTAAATTTAATAATGCATTCATAAGAACATTGAACAAAGTGGGGCTAAGTACTCCACCTTGAGGGGTACCAAGTTGCATATCTTTAACTTCACTTTTGTAACCCTGAAACAGTGCAGCAGCCCTTCTGTTGGTTAGGTAACCACTTATCCAGTGTAACAGCCTACCTCCTATATCCATTTTGGCTAGTTCGTACAATATCAGTTGCCTATTGGCAATATCAAATGCAGCTTTTAGGTCAAGAAATGTGGTGTATCTGTGCCTTTCATCACCATGCACAGTTAGGAATGTGGTGATGCAATTATGTACACCTTTACCATGGGTGAAGCCATTTATGTTAGGAGACATGTGTTCTCTGATTCTATATAAGAGTCTGCCAAGAACCATCCTCTCAAAGGTTTTACACAGGCAGCTGGTTAGTGATATGGGACGAAAGGCATCAGGCTGTCCTGGTTTCGGTATTGGTACAACAATACTGCTGGTCCATGATGTGGGTAGTTGGCCCTCGGCATGACTCATATTGTACAATACCAACAATGGATTGCCTGGCACGCGCCTTAGTAGTCTAATGATGTTGTAGGTGACTCCGTCCTCTCCAGGGGAAGTAGACCTACCCCTGGCGAGGGCGGCGTCAAGCTCCCACTCAGTATATGGAACATCACACTCATCGTGCTGTTTGCCCAGCATAAAGCTAATAAGATTACTTCTCTCTACAGACTTCGCATCAAGGAGTCCCCGAGTCCCAGCTGGTAACATGTCATAGCTCGACACATGAGCCCACTTTGTTATTAGCTCATTCGACTTTTGCAGAGGGTTTGGATGGGAGACGTGTCTTCTGTTTTTACCTCTGATTATGTTTATGTCTTTCCAGGCTTTGCTGAGGGATGTGTGTTGGTTCAGGCTGTTAAGGGAGGGGAGGGTATGGTGGGGTTGGGAGAAGGGTTCCTCAGATGTCAGCCTTCAGGTCACTGCTCGACAGTTCGCCAGGCCGCGAAAGATAAGGACCCGGGTTAGTCCCTCCGGGGGGTTAACGAATAATATTAAAAAAGAAAACACAGTCGACTACCGTCTAACTACCCTCGCCTCCCTCCGACCCCCCCCCCCCTTCTAACATCCTGCTCCGACCCTCCACGGCTCCACCAGTGTCCACCACAGTTTTCCCTTCATTTTTAATTTTATCCAAGTTTGCCCTGAATTTGTGGCGCCCCCAGATGTTGGCGCCCTAGGCGATTGCCTAGTTCGCCTAGTGGGTAGCGCCGGCCCTGGTCTCAGCCGATTGTTCTTCGTAACTATGGTGAAACTGGGAGTGTATGCAAATGGTAATTGTTAAATTTTTATTTGGCTTTTATTTACTGATTTGGCAATACAGTACAGTATGTTTTGTTGTTATTATTTTTATTTATTCCTCACACTTCTTGGTACTGTATATATTATTTTAAGAAAACTACTATAGCTACAGGAGGAAAATACACACAAAAGTTTGTTCCTAAATACTCCCTGCCATAAAATACAGTACAGTACTGTACTGTATTTTTTATATCATTATCGTTTTATACATTTAATACATTTGCCATAGGCTGTAGTAGCATTCATGTTTTTTGCATTATTATTGAAAAATTAAACAATAACCATGAGCCCTAAGAAAGTGTATGGTAACCATAAGGGTGGTGAGAAGGTTAAGCCTAAGGCCTTATCAGTGAACTAAAGGTAAGTGTACAGTACTTTGTGTATATTACTTTTTAAAATTAATTTTGATAAAAAACTTCTTTTTTTCATAAAAAAATGTATTTGAAATGGCAGTCTTACTTTTACTTTTTACTTTTATCCTCTTCGCCACTGATCGGCTTGTTAGCCGCTTGGGCGATCGGTCACGTCTCTTTTCCTTTATATTCTTCACCAAAAGGTCGGCTCGCTAGCCGCCCGGGCGATCGGTCACGTCTCTGTCATGCACTGTTGGCAAATACTGGGCATGCACCGGCTCCTGAATGTACCTGAACCCGCTCCAGTGTTGGTCAAGTCTTCTCTTGAAAGAGCTCAAACTCGGTGCCGTCACAACACTCTCTGGTAGATTGTTCCAAGAGTTTACAACCCTCACTCCGAAAAAGTTTGCCCTCACGGTTTTCTGGACTTGCGGCTTCTTCAATCTTGAGCTGTGACCCCTTGTGGGGCGAGCGTCCGCCAGCTCCAAGTAAGGACACTCAACTGAGTAGTGCCCCCTGAGATGCTTATAAACCTCAACTAGGTCCCCCCTTGCCCGTCTGTAGTATAAGCTAGGCAAGTTCAGGCGCTCCAATCTCTCAGGGTAGCTGAGGTGCCGAAGTGCAGGCACCAGTTTGGTGGCCCTCCTTTGAACATTTTCAACCAACTGACAGTCCCTAGCATATCTCGGGGACCAGATGGGGTGACAGTACTCCAGATGGGGAAGCACTTCACTCCTGAAGATCGTCACGAGGGACGGACCGTCTAGATATCTGAACGACCTTCTTATAAGACCCAATAATTTATTTGCCTGATTTACCTTCTTCTCACAATGGCCCGAGAACTTCAGCTCATTGTCAACATACACACCTAGGTCCTTCTCACACACAGTCTCAACTAGTACATTTTCTTCATCCCGTTGGGACATATGGTACGCCTCCTTACCGTTGGTACGCCCCAGGTGCATCCTCTTACACTTCGTGACATTGAATCTCAGCAGCCATTCCTTCGACCATTCCTGGAGCCCACAGAGGTCCTTCTGCAGCTCTTCACAGTCCGCTTGGTTCTTAATTTCCCGAAATAACTTGGCGTCATCGGCAAACATTTGTATGGAGGAGTGTACAACGTCAGGCATATCATTTATGAAACAAACAAACAACAGCGGGCCCAATACACTACCCTGCGGTACCCCACTTGTTACAGGTACAGATGACGATTTCGTGCCATTAATCACCACACATTGCTTGCGGTCATGTAGAAAGTCTTCTATCCACGCTAGGACATTTCCCCGAATTCCGTACCCTTCCAGTTTGATTTTCAGCCTTTCGTGGGGTACACTGTCGAAAGCCTTGGCAAAATCTAGGTAAATATTGTCGATATTACCACCCCGTTCTAGAATATGGGTCCAAATATCCAATACCTTGAGCAATTGTGTCAAGCAAGAGCGCCCCGGCATAAAACCGTGTTGGCAATCTTTTACAAGGTTGTTTCGTAGTAGATGTTCCATCGCTGCATCTCTCATAATACTCTCAAGTACTTTACATATTATGCTGGTCAGGCTCACCGGTCTATAGTTGTTCGTGGAGTGACTATCGCCCTTCTTGAAGATAGGACTCACATAAGCCACTTTCCATTCACTGGGGACCATTTGTTCATCCAGGCATTTACAAAACAGAATCTTCAGGGGCTCTGCAAGCTCGTTGCACAGCTCCCTTAGCACTCTAGGATGCACCATGTCAGGTCCAGGACTCTTATGGACCTTTAGCCTGGACAGTTTATTTCTAATACCCTCTTCTGTGAACACAATGTGGGTCAGTGCTGTGTCGAACCGTCTGTCTTCAAACGCAGGAAGGTTAGTTGCATCCTCTCTTGTGAACACTGAGGAAAAGAAGCTGTTCAATGCCTCAGCTTTATCCTGGTCAGAATCTGCGTAACTACCATCTTCAAGCCTCAGGTCTGATACTCCTACTCGCGTTTTCAATTTCGACTTTGCATAGCGGTAAAACGCCTTTGGGTTTGACTTGACCTCGCGTGCAACCAGCCTTTGGAACTCCTTTTCAGCCCTCCTACACTCTATCTTTGCTTGGTTTCTGGCTCTTGCATACATCCTCCTGTCTTGCTCATCGTTTGACCCAACCCACGTCTTGAATTTCTGGGTTTTCTTCTTAATTTTGTCGACCGCCGCATGGTTCATGTGTAGGGATCCCCTCGTATTCCTAGAAGCACTGGGTTTGGTCTTGGGTATATATTTATCGATCAAATGGGTCATTTTACTAGTTATGATATTCAGCGTAGTGTCTGCGTTCTTGTACCTTAATAAGTCAGGCCAGTTGATACCCCTCATCTCTTCCGTCATCCCATTGTAATTTCCCTTGTAATGTTTGCACCTTGGCCTGGCCTTATCTTGAACTAGGTAAGAGTTAAATCTGAATGACAACACTGTATGGTGACTGGTGCCAACTGGGGCAAGGTGTTCCAGTTTGGCCACCATACCCTCCTCGTTTGTTATGATGAGGTCAAGTGGCTTGGGTGTTTGCTCCCCTCTGTAATGTGTCGGGTCTCTCACATGCTGGAACAGAAAATTATCTCTCAGAGTTTCTACAAAAAGAGTAGCAGGATTATTCAAGTCATTCGGGGTGGACTCGTTTCTCCAGTCGATGTCGCCATAGTTAAAGTCCCCCATGATAAGGAGGTGGCTGGGGTTGAGCATCGCCGCATTGTTTATTAAGGTTCTTAAGTTCCTTTGATTTAGTGGGCCACAGTTCGGGGATCTGTAGATACACCCGACGATAAGTAAGTCCCCTCCCTTTAATTTAATTTTACACCACTTGGACTCTTCAAAAACATCCTCTCCCTGTACCCTCGCCTGGCTGGCTCTAAGGTCTTGCCTAGCGTAGATAACCACACCCCTCCTGCAGGATTCTTGGAAAAGAATGATCTAAATTGGACAACCTCTTATCCTGGACACCCCTTCCCCCCAAATAGTCCGCCTTAGCGAGGTTCTACTGTACTGTAATTATTCACTTCTGGAGAATAAAGCATTTGTCATAATAATCAGCAAGCATTATGTTTCCATTTAGTTCTGTTATTTGCTCGATGGATCAAGATAAAAAGTATAATAATTTTTGTTAGTTTCATATATGTATTTTGTGATGAATTTAACACATCAACACACAAGGGTTAATAGTTCACACCAACAGTGCAACTCATGTTGGACCTACAGGTGACCTGCAGTCCAGTCATAACAAAACAACTCCTCCATGCACTAGTAAAAAGAGCACCATCTTTGTGTTATGAACAAAAACATAATGCTGGTTTGGGATTTTTGTAAATATTTAGATTTTTGCAGTTCATTCTGGAACCATTACATGCCCACTACTTGAATGACTGCCCAAGTAGCTATCAGGCTAATCAATGGCAAAGTTTAGCCATAAAGTAATGTATTATTAGGACATGTATAAAAAATTGAGACCACTAGCAAATCTTTAGGTTTAAAGGTGAAATATGATTACCTACTGGATCACAGAGCTTAGTTTTTGAAACATATCAGACAACTAACTGCAGAGAATGTAGCTATTTTCACAAGTTATTACTAATAGCTTGAATGATCACCTAAAATGTCATTTACATCAATACAAGTGGTATTCATACACTGTATTGTATATTTTGAACTTTTTTTATCAAATGAGATTGACAATGCATTTTTTGTGGTAAGAATAAAATTTTAATCTGTATAAAGAGTTTATTATTTTGGTCTATGATTATGCATTAATATTTTAATATATTGTCACTGTGTTGACCCAGGGCTCAACCTTTTCTTCATGTGCCCTAACAGTACTCAATAATAATTTATTATCCTGCATTCACTGATTATGGTATTAAGTGCTTTAGGTGTTATCCAGTGTGACCCTACCAAAAATCCCAGGTTTTCTCTGTGTACACTGGTCTCCTCCTGTACAGTAGTAATACTGTATAATAAATGATGTAACAAAAAACTGATCAGCCACCCGAATAGCGGTAAGTTGTCAAAAGATAAATAAAAAAATAAAGTACTGTGATAGAATAAAAGATTTTTGTTCCTTTTTCAAAATTACATCAGGGGTCATAGATTGAGAAATTAAATTTATGAGAGATTCTGTATGGCAATTTTAAAATTAATTGGACAAATTGCTGATGTGTGTCACTATTCTTTTGTCTCATCTTAAAAACCTGGCAGTTATGGGGTAGATAGTATTCTTTTAAAATTGGTATTGGTGTGAGGGTGTTATCAAGTGTGTGAATTTCTCACACACTAGGTGGGACCATGGAACTTGGAACTTGTGCAAAAGTAAAAACATGGAGATAATAATTATGAAGGTGTGGTACAGTTGTAGAACTGTGTTCCTACACCCCTTGTGGTAACCTGTGTCTCCAACCGACAACGTCCCAGTTATAGTATCACTTTTTATGAATGAATGGTATTGGTCGTGTAACGACGGACGTGATCGGTGAATAGGTTTGCAATAAGTCATATAGACTGGCCGTTTGGAGACACAGGTTTCCACTGGGGGTGTAAGAACACCTTTCTACAACTGTACCATGTGGATAAACATTAATTTACCCTAAAATCTTATACTGTATACAAATGGTTTTATACAATTAAAATTTATTGGTATGAAACAATTACTCTAAGTACAAGTATCCATCGTTTAGCGATTGTTTACTTAGCGATATTTTGGTTTAGTGATTTAATATTCTTAACACCCTTTGTTGTTTAATAATCTGCAATTTTCGGTTTAGCGATCTTTAACTTCTGGGAAAAATTCAAAGAGAAGTCGAAAAAAATCAGGATTCTGTGCTCCATCATTACAATACTGTAATGTGGCTTATAAATAAAGAAAATCATGTACTGTATACTGCATACAGTATAGTACAGTGCAGTGCAGTGCAGTACAGTGCAGTGCAGTGCAGTGCAGTGCAGTGCAGTGCAGGACAGTACAGTGCAGTACTGTTTAGTACAGTATTTTATAGTTTTGTTGTGTACAGTATACTGTACTATAAACCTATAAAATGTAGAGCATGATTGTGTACCCATATATGTGGGAAGTGAAGGTCTATATTGAGGCTGTAACTGTGGCTTGCCGCACTCTCCCTCCTACCTGTGTGACATCACAGCATACAGGCAGCAACCACACACGTCTCTTGAATCAGAATGATGACTGCCGAGATGAACTGTGTCATGTGAATACTGTACCAGTAAATGTGAGCAATAAATAAAAATAATAATAAACAAAAGAAAAATACTGCATTGTCATTTGGCAGTCATTTCTTGGGACACAAGACAGTGAACAGCTGAGAGATCCCAACACTACTCCACCCATGCTGCTCCTCGCTCCCACTCATTGTCGGCTAACTACCAACCACGTAAGAACTGTTTATTCTCTTTATGTCTTTGACCTTATGATAATTATTATTTTGATTTTGTTTGCACATTTTGTATAAGCGATAGTGTGCATGTAACAGAGTAAAAGAAAATGAAGAAAATTACCTACAGTATATCTACCCGCAATTACAAGTTGAGCAATAACATAGCTCACAGCTCAGCCTCACCCACTCTTAGTGCTACTAGGTGGCGCATTGGCCAGTCGGTGACTCCGCTAAACAATTACGTGCCATCTCCACAGATATTATTTCTCGTTATCCCTTCTTTTGGATATTATTTTTCTCATTTCTTTTCGCTTAGCGATCTGTTTTTCAGGATTGCATCCCAATCACTAAATGTCGGATACCTGTAATCATCGTTAAACTACTCTTTAGTTACGTAGTTTGAGTTGTTCTCATTGTTTTATAAGCACAATTTTAAAATTTAATTCACATTGTCATAAATATAACTACTATTATCAATGTCACTAATAACAACAGGTAATATCTTGCGAGGAACCTGCTTGTGCACAGCTGACACCCCATGATACAGCTCTCTGTCAGGCCACAACACCAGTCACCAGTACAGCCAACTCTGCTCCAGTACACTCATCATCTGTAAATAACAGTCAACCTTACTAAACACCTAACATTATATTCATTATGCCCACAGGATGAAATTAATACTGTATACTGTATACTCTAACCAGTGGTGTGTCCCTATGAAAAAATTGCTAGAATAAGCAAATGACACTGTTAATTGTAGATATATGAGACGAATATGCCTGTAATATGAAACTCTGTACTATTTACCATTATTGATTCAGGTCTCTGTATTATATGTTTATAATCACACTCCCTTTTATCACCAAGTGTTAGTTCATGCTTTGGGCACATACGCAGATAGAGATACCTAGAGAGATTCCAAGACAGGACTCTGTTTACCCCTGTCTTAACTCCCTTTTGTGTTTGTACCAGGAATAGAACTTACGGACTTGACATCAGTGTGTTTCCTTTACCCCTGAGTGTAAGGACCACCTGAGTATCACACATGGCGCAGTGTTTAGCTGGGACATCACGTTATTCAGAATTGGAGTGGACACAGAATCTCTCTCGGAGCCGCCATCGTGTCAACTCCTCTTGTCGGATGGATCTTGGCGCCTACCTCAACACGATATTCCTGGATTTACAGTGCAGTATTGTGAAGTGCTTTTTCAGTGTTGTGTGTGCCCTTTAGTGTCTTTAAAGTGTTTCCCCGTGTTCCTGCACTTTTTACAAAAGAGGGGAGCCTTTTTAAGAGCTATGGGAGAGCTCAAGTTTTGACATCCATCCCCGCTCATGTCTCGACCAGCACTGAGTGTCTGAGCCAGCGAGGAGAGTTGCTGCCCCACTAGCCAGCCCGCCCATAGTACACGCACGAACGCACACACACACACACACAGACGCTTGCAGATATCTTCCATTTAAAGACGATTGTTCTTCTGCTCACTTATTAATTACAGTAATTGTGAGAGAAATAAACCAGGCCACATGGAAGATCAGGAATTTATTGGGTTTTCTTCAGATACCCAACAAGCCCAACTTCAGACGGATGTCGGTGCAGTAAGTGGACTCAAAGTGGATCAGGAAGTGGATCAAGCAGCCCCACCCACCCTGAGCCCCCACTACACACGTCCGCAATCTGCCACAGGTGTCGACTTCCTTCATTTAATTCAGTTTTTGGAAGAAAACCGACGACAAGACGACATCAGGAGGCGACAGGAAGATGATGAACGAAGGCGTGAAGAGAATCACAGACGTCAACAAGAAAATGCCAGGTTCAGTGCCATTATCGAGTTGTTGGCACCTGTTAACCTTCAAGCAGCTACTACACCTGCCTCTTCGTCCACAGGTGCACCTGCAGGGTCCTCTTCAACTTCTTTGCCCCCCCACAGAAAGCACTCGCTCAGAGTCCACCGCCACTCCAAGCTGATGCCTCGTTCCAGGTATTCGGTGAATGGCGTCGGAGGTGGGACGATTATTCGATGATGGTCGATTTATCAAGGTTGCCTAAGGAGAAACAGCTGATCCAGATGAGGATGTGTCTCACCCTAGAGACACAACGTATCCTGGAACACACCCTGCAAATTCCCCACGGCACAGACAAGAGTGTGAAGGACGTCTTGGATGCTTTACAGACGCATATCAAGGGCCTCCGCAACGAAGCTCTCCGTAGGAGAGAACTTCTCAGTTGTAAGCAGCTGGAGGGTGAGTCGTTTGCCGATTTTTACGTACGACTCCGACGCATCGCTGAGGAGGTTGACGTTTGTCCTGGGAACTCGTTGACTGGTGAGGAAACACAGCTGAAGATGATTATCCTCATGGGCGTGCGGGACGAAGAGCTAATTCAGAAGCTTATCTCCCTCGACACTGCCTCTTCTCTACAGGATGTTGTCACCACCTGCCGCTCTTACGAAGCCACCAGAAGTGCGACTTCTGCCATTCGTGCTCCATCTAACCAGCTGTGTGCCATCTCCACATATAAGAAGAACAAAGGACGTGACCGGGCTTCAGCCTCACATCCGACTTCAGCTTCACATCCGACTTCAGCTTCGCATCAATCTTCAGCATCACTTCAGACTTCGACGCCAGGTCATTCCTGCCAGTATTGTGCTCGTCGGCATGGTTCTGAATGCCCTGCCGCTGACAGCACCTGCAATAACTGTGGCCGTCGTGGCCATTGGGCTAGGACACTGAAGTGCCCTGCCAACAACGTTCAGTGCCGCTCCTGTAGCCGCATTGGACACTTTGACAAATGCTGTCAGTCACAGAAGAAGAATGATACGACTTGCAAGTCTCAGGCGGCGAAGAACAAGCGCTGTCGTCGCGTGAGATCCTCTTCTTCCCCTGTCAGCAAGACACCTCAGCCCATCTGTGTTCACCTGTCATACGGCGACGTTACATCCCGTATCCAGATGCTTCCTGACACAGGTGCGGACGTCACAGTCATCGGCACAAGACACCTCGACATTCTGCGGATCCCTAGGAGCAGCTTGCAACCACCGTCAACTTCTACAACGCTCACCGCAGACGGTTCTACAATGGCACCTGCTCTGGGTACATTTCAGGCTACCCTCACCCTAGGTAAGCAGTCATGTTCTGCCAGGATTCAGGTCCACAAAGGTGTTCAGATGCCACTACTGTCTTATGGCCACTGTCAAGAGTTGGCCATAATATCTTCAGACTTCCCTAAGCCAATTCTGGAAATAAAACATGTCAACAGGTGCAAGGAGCTGCCCCTCCCACCCAATACGTCACCTTCTGCAGCCAGGGAGTTCTTCCTACTGCAATTCAAGGACGTGCTGGTTTCCAAGGAGGACCTCAAGACGGCTCCACTCAAGCCAATGGCTGGCTCCCCCATGAGAATTCACCTGAAGGATGACGCAGTACCTTTCGCCATCCACACACCGAGACAGATACCCTTCGCTTTCCAGAGCCAAGTTAAGAAGGAACTCGACTCTATGGTAGCCCAGGGGATCATTAAGCCTGCTGGTGACGACCCCTCGGATTGGTGTCACCCCATGGTAACAGTCGCCAAGAACATTACTGGAGTTCGTATCACCGTCGACCTCACCAAGCTGAATAGCCAAGTTTTCCGCCCGACCCACCCTTCACCGACACCCTTCTCCGCTATACGCAGTGTGGACCCGAAGGCAAGGTACTTTACTACAGTAGATGCCTTATGTGGGTACTGGAAGATGGAACTTGCGGAAGATCAGCACCTCACGACGTTCATCACACCGTACGGCCGATTTCAGCACTGCAGAGGACCTATGGGTTTCGCGGCTACTGGCGATGTTTTCTGCCTCCGTGGTGACATGGCCCTTCAGGGTGTGGCGAACTGTGTCAAGGTCATCGACGACGTGCTCCTATATGACGAGGATTACTCCACGCATCTTGAGCGTATTCACCAGATGCTCACCAGGTGCCGCAAGTACGGGATCACCCTCAACAAGGATAAGTTTGTGGTCGCCGCACCTAGTGTGAACTTCTGTGGGTACACCCTCTCAGGCAAGGGCATCTCGGCTGATCCTGGAAAGGTCAGCGCGATCAGGGACTTCCCAACTCCTGCCAACCTGACCGACCTCCGCTCGTTCATGGGCCTGGTAAACCAGTTGGCTGAGTTCACCCCCGACATCGCCGCTGCAGCACAGCCTCTACGCCCCCTGATGAGCCCCAAGAGAACATTCACCTGGACAGCTGACCATAATGAGGCATTCCGTCGCGTCAAGACAGCTCTCCTTAGCCCACCTGTTCTCGCTTCCTTCGACCCGGCCCTGCCAGTTGTCCTCCAGACTGATGCCTCTCGCCTCTACGGGATTGGATACGCTCTACTACAGGACCACGGCAATGGACGCCTTCGTCTGGTTCAGTGTGGCTCTCGGTTTTTCAATGACGCCGAGACTCGCTACGCCACCATCGAACTGGAGCTGTTAGCCGCCGTCTGGGCCATGTCCAAATGTAGGTTGTATCTGATCGGCCTACAACACTTCAACCTCATGACGGATCAACGGCCACTCATCCCGATCCTGAACCACTACTCCTTGGATGCGGTCGAGAATCCCCGCCTCCAACGCCTTAAGGAGAAGATCTCGCCCTACCTCTTCACAGCTGTGTGGCGTGCTGGCAAGCTGCTCTGCATCCCTGATGCTTTGTCACGAGCCCCAGTCAGCCACCCCACACCAGAGGACGAGATCGCATGTGCTGATGCTACTGCACACCTCAGGACCGTAGTGACCGTGAACGCCGTCATCTCAGAAGAGTCTCCACCGCAGGACGCTGACAGGACTCTTCAGGAACTCCGAGCCGCGCACGAGCGGACCCTTCGTACATCCGCCTACTGAACTGCGTGACCTCGGGATTTCCCTCCAACCGGTACGACTTACACAGCTCTTTACTCCCATACTGGAAAATGCGGGATGACCTCTATGCTGATGGCAACCTGGTCTTGTATGGAGCAAGAGTTGTGTTTCCTGCCGCCCTCCGCCACCGCACCCTAGCCCACCTGCACGACAGCCACAGGGGTGTGGAAGCTACGAAGCGCCGGGCGAGACAAGCTGTTTTTTGGCCAGGCATCGACTCCGACATTGCTAGTTCCATTCAAGTCTGCGAGCCATGCCAGGTGCTGCAGCCTAGTCAGCAGCAGGAACCCCTCATGAACAACGACAACCCTACGAGGCCCTTTGAGTCGGTCTCTGCGGACTTCTTGGTTGTGGCGGGAAAGTTCTTTCTCGTCATCGCCGACCGGCTCTCAGGGTGACCTGTTGTCGTTCCCTGCGGAGGCAACACTACTGCCTCTCATACAGTACATATGTTCTGTCGCTACTTCCGGGAAGTTGGTGTCCCTCTCCGCCTGAGGACTGACGGTGGGCCCCAGTTCACCAGCAACGACTTCCGGGACTGCATGGAGCGATGGGGAGTTCATCATGTGGTGTCCTCGCCACATTATCCCCAGTCCAATGGACATGCCGTGGCTGCCGTAAAGTCCGTCAAGCATCTCATCCTCAAGACAGTACCCTCAGGCAACATTGACTGTGAGAAGTTTGACCGGGGTTTATTGGAATTGCGGAATACCCCCAACTTCACAGGTCGCTCCCCAGCACAGATGTTATACGGCCACCCACTACGGTCATGTGTCCCTGACCATCCTGAGTCCTTCTCGAGGGAGTGGCAGGCCAAGACCGAGGACTGCGATCGCCTTGCAGCCGCCCGTGCTGACCAGGTAAAGGCACAGTACGATCAGCACGTCCGACCCCTTCGCAGGTTGAGTATCGGGCAAACAGTTCAGGTTCAAGACCCGACGTCTCACCGCTGGGACAAGGTCAGGGTTGTCATGGGCTGCGGCAAGACCAGGAATTACGAGGTCCGTCTCCCTAGTGGTTGGGTATGGTGGCGGAATCGCCGCTTCCTTCGTTCAGTACCGTCCCCTAGTGGTGAACCCCTCCCCCACATCCCTGTGAACCCTTGCTTGGACGAGAAAAGTAAGTCCTCATTCAGTGACCCCCCAGTTTTCCCACGTCACTCTCAAAGGCTCCTGGAAAAAGAGTCCGCTCGAGATTGCACTACGAGCGTGAGGGGGGAGGGGGGTATAGATATATGAGACGAATATGCCTGTGTCGCGATCCCACTACCCTTTATACTTGGGGAGTGAAACCTACCCCAAGTTATTAACAAATAAAGGAACAAATAGGGAACACGGCAATAATTATCCCCACCAAAAACCTACTCAACTAAATGTACTTGAATAAGTAAGAACAGTTGAAATAAGTGAATCACAAAAGGGAAGATAATTAATTAATTCAATTTATGTTCTAAAGGGAGTAATGACTAGCAAACAAGAATTTAAGGGAATAAGTAATTGTATAATAAAATAAGAGTGATGCCGGAAGGGCGAAAATACACTGTTAAGGAGTTAGACCAAACAAATATTACTTAACATTACTATATTACACAGACATACGAAATATATATATATACAACAATCACTACAAAATGATTATTTCCTACCAAACAGGAGATTCCTTACCACCAGGATCCCTTCCTAGGCCTAACTAAACGTGTCACTAATACCTGATACCCCTAGGGCATTGCAGAAGACTGGACAAGGCACTAGTCAAGGGTCAAGGCTAGAGAACGAATGGACACGTCTACCCTATGCCACGGTTTTTCGCTACTGCGGAGCGTGGGCACGCCGAGGAGCACGTCTCATATCACGTGATCGAGGACATTTGCTGGATATTTTATATAATTATTTAATACTACTCTTGAGTTGACTTAACAGAGTAAGACAATGATGCATATTAATAACATACATAAATATACAATTAACCTAAGTAACTAAGAACAATAATAATATAATAAGTACAATTAACAAGTTAATAGCTTGTATGAAATGTAGGCGTAAACATATGCCCCAAAAAAGTGAGCTTACAACTAACTGGAAGCGAAAATGAATATACAGCTACACAGTGAAAGTAATAACTAACACAATCAGTTTAAATCAATATGAAGCAAAATAATTCATAATATAAACACAAGGTACTCAATGACAATAAAAAAAAAAATAATTTGCATATAGACATAGTTTTTAAATAATCAGACTCGAGAAAGTGCATCAGCCAACACGTTCTCTTTTCCACGGATATGGGAAATGTTCAAATTATAGGGCTGAAGTGATAGAGCCCACCTCAAAAGTCTTTGGTTGGTATGTTTCATCTTGTCAACAAAAGTAAGTGGGTTATGATCAGTGAACACTTAAACGGGATAAGCAGTGCTGCCAATATATACTTTGAAGTTTTCTAGTGCCATGATCAGTGATAAAGCCTCCTTTTCAATTGTGGCATAATTTCTTTGATATTTGTTAAATTTTCTAGAAAAATAGCACAGCTGATGAAGCACTTGATCACTCTCACCCTCTTGCAGAAGCACAGCACCGGCGCCAATTTCACTGGCGTCGACACGGAGAGTGAACTGTTTCTGGAGGTCAGGTGCAAGTAGTACAGGACCATTTGCCAGCAGGGATTTAAGATTCTCAAAAGATTCCTGGCAAGCCGTAGTCCACTTGAAGGTTTTCTTGCCACTCAGCAGGTCAGTCATGGGAGAGGCAACAGAGGAGAAGTTTGGAAAAAAACGGCGGTAGTACCCCGCCATACCCAGCAACCTCATCACACTCTTCTTATCGCCTGGCACTGGATACTGTTGAATTGCCTCAATTTTGGCTGCTATAGGCTGGACTTCCCCTTGTCCGACCACATGCCCCAAGAAAGTGACATGGGCATGGCCGAACTCAGTTTTGACGAGGTTCACCGTCAGCTTGCTTGCAGCCAGTACAGAGAAGAGGGCTTGTAGACGACTCATGTGATCTTCCCAGGAACTGCTGAAGACGATGAGGTCGTCTAGGTAACAGCGGACACCTTCCAGACCAGACGTAATGAAATTCATGAGGCGTTGAAAGGTTGCAGGGGCGTTCCGCATACCAAACGGAAGGACTGTGAATTGGTACAACCCCTCAGGAGTGACAAAAGCAGAGATGGCCCTGGAGCGTTCAGTCAGTCTTATCTGGTAGTAGCCCTGGAGGAGATCCAACTTGGTCACGTACCTTGCCTGTCCAAGATCGTCGATCACGTCGTCGATGCGTGGCAAGGGATAACCATCGGGTTCAGTGACAGCATTCACCTTGCGATAATCCACACACAGCTGCATTGACCCATTCGGCTTTGGAACTAGAACAACAGGGGATGCCCATGGACTGATGCTGGGTTCGACGAGGCCTAGCTCTTGAAGACGCTGTACCTCGGCTCGCACACACTCCCGCTTGAAGGCATTAAGACGGTAGGGACGCTGTCGGATTGGCTTGGCTCCCCTGGTCTCAACGTCATGCTCCAGCACTGAACAGGAGAGTGGGTAATCACCAACTATAATAAGATACTCCTGTAATAGAGACTTTATATTATTGGCTTGGTCACTAGAGAGATGGTACAACTTAGCACTGGGGTCCTCCAAGATAATCGAGTTTTCAACTTTTACACTAGACCCATTCATTATTTCAGAAAAACACTGATCTTTATCATCCTTACACTCTGGCACAATGATACAATTTGGCAAGGATTGATCAACACAAGCAACTGCTTTTCCCAGGGTTTCGTTACGAACATGATATGACTTTAAACGATTGACATGGATAAGGCGTTTTTTATTACGCCGTTCAGGGGTGCTAATCACATAATTCACGGACCCCTGTTTTTCTAGTACTTCATATGGACCACTGTATTTGGATTTAAAAGGGTGATCATGTAAGGGCAGGAAGGCCAACACCTGCTCCCCCACTTGGAATTCTTTAGGTTTTGCCTGATGGGCCTTATCAAAATGCAGTTTCATTTTCACCTGAGCACACCTTAAGTTGGACTGGGCAAGTTCTACAGCCAGATGCAACTTCTCCTTGAATTGGACCACATATGAAGCTAAGGGCGTCGCGCTCTGATCACTCAACCAACACACTTTTAACACCTTAAGAGGCCCTCGTGCCTCATGTCCATAGACGAGCTGGAAGGGCGAGAATCCTAGCGACTCTTGTTTACTGTCCCGAACAGCAAACAAAAGCAGGTCAACTCCCTCGTCCCAATCCTTCCCAGTCTCCAGACAGAAGGTGCGCAGCATGAGTTTTAGTGTCTGGTGAAATCTCTCTACCACCCCCTGTGACTGAGGGTGATAGGCCGAAGACCTCAACTGC
>NW_024739639.1:0-23600 GCF_018991925.1 Homarus americanus | reverse complement strand
AGATAAGACTGGTGCGATAGTAATAAAACCACTTTGCTATGTTAAAAGAGAGAGACGAGATATATCCACTGGGTCGCCGCACCCCTAAAACATTAGTAAAATAATAGCAACAGTCATAACAATAACGATGGTGATAAAAGTAGTGGGAGTTGTAAAACAAAACCTCTAAAATATTAAGTGGTAAGAGAAATAACAACAGTTGTGGTAGCGGTAGGGGAGTTTGGAATAGAAACAACAGTAGTTATATGACAACGTATTTTCCCTTCCTACACACACACACACTCACACACACACACACACTAACAAACATCACCAAGTGTGCTTAACAATCAACTCGTTTTTCCTATGCGTCCAACGAAAATTAGAAAAGTTACATGAACCTACCAGAGTTTACAGAACTTATAACAGCTGTAAAAGTGAAAAACGTACAGACTTTCACTGGCTGGTAAAAGTTGGGAGTGTAGGAATGTTCCGAGAGCTTTTAAAAGACAAGCGATAAGGATGCCAGAATATTAGATAGTGTGAAGATAAAGAGGCTTAGTACCAGCCAACTCCAGTGGGTGACTCTCTCTTGCTATCGCCGAAGAACACTAAAGCATATAACTGGTCTCCGGCAAGATTCCAGGGTCGATTTATCGTATTAGAGGTGTGTGTGTGTGTGTGTGTGTGTGTGTGTGCGTGTGTGTGTGTGTGTGAGTTCGGCCTGGTGAAGGTTGGTTATACAGTATGTTAGGCCGGGGTAAGCTATGTTAGAGTAGGGTGTGTCATACGGAGGCGAATTTTTTTTTTTTTTAGTTTGAAAAATCGGCCCATGGTATTAATGATGTAGTTCTATGTGCAGAATCATATGATATCTTCAGATTTGAAAAGTTTTCATTTTTTGCTAGGTAAATTTTAACTTGAAATCTTATGAAAATTCAGTATTCCCACCCTTTTACCAACACCACTAAATAGCTTATTTAAAGTAAAGTAAATGTATCAGGTTAATTTATTAGGATGAAAATGATCCAGAATAGTGAAACGAATGATCTTGACACATTTATTATATTTAATATTCCTTTAGAAAACAAAATCATCAAATACAAAAACCGGTTTTACTACTACGACCCGGTGTTGCTGCACACTATAGAGAACATGTCTTGCTTGCTTCTGTTTCTACTCATCACCTCCCTGCTGACCACCTGAGCTCGGATGTAGCCTTCCCTCCTCTCCTGGCTGTACAAGTGACTGCTGGCCTCGCTCACTTGCTGTACACAACGCTCTATACTCTGGGTGTGCGAGGGCCAGGCAGGGACATGCATGGGGTTGTCCAGGAAAGCTCTGACTTGAACATTGGTGAGGCTGCAGGTAAGAGGGGGCTCACTGCCAGCCCGGATGTTATCCAGATCTATGAGATCAGTGAGGGTCTTGGCACCTAGATTGACTTCAGGAGTCTTCCTGACCCTGAAGGAATCGTCACCAACTGATTCATCATGCCCAGATCCTCTCATAAGTCTCATATCCAAGATCTTTTTGACTGCCACTCTTCTCTCCTCCTCATCCTTACTGCAGAGCATTGTCTGCAAGAACTGCCTCCAGGATAAGGCATACCAGGAAGATCTCCTCCACAGTCTGCTCCACAATCTGAACAACCTTCCTTGGCTGACTCCTCCAGGAGCTCAAAGCTGGAGAAACATGCCTCAGACCTTCGGAGAACTGATGACTTGACCTTGGTATTTGAACCAATTTGGCAAGTAGACACTCGATATGAATTGGACAATAAGTCTCAGGTTGTGAAGCTGGTTCCTTTTCAGTTTATGATGAGCGACCCAAATTCTGCAGAACCTGAGAGCCGTTGTGAGCCACCTAGAATGTGAGACTGGACCTATCTGCAGGTAAGCAAGTCTATCAGGCATGACCCCAGTTTTGATGGCACTGCAAATCATGTAACCATAGCACTGGTCAGTACCCAGGTCGTCAATGACAGTATGTGCAAGCTCAACGAGTGAAGGGCCAACTGTGATTTTTTCAAAGCTCGGATTTATTTCTAACTCAGTGGTAGAGTCCAGCATCTTGCCAAGAGGACCAGACCATCTGTTGTTTGAAGAATCTTGCCATCAACTGCTGCTGGATCAGATGTCTGGTGGCAGCTCGTTGGTGTAAGAGGGTCACAAACAATCCCAGACCAGCTTCCTCCCAATCTTCCGCTCTATCCACTGTATGACCCCCCCTTGCCACCCTGTGTTCGTGTTGGTGCTGTCCTCTCCAATGGCCTGCAGGGTCTGGTCTACGTTCCTCTCTCTGAGCAAGTTCACAATGTTATCTGCCACTATCTCAGCTGGTTTCCTGATGTCATCTTTCTCTGGAGTGAAATGCCACAAATACTTCCCTCCTGGTTCACTGCAGCAGGAGTAGTGTTCCTCCTTCACCATGGCAGGGAACAACTTGTCCGAATCTCCAACTTTCATGAACACTTTAGTGTCATCCTTCTCCATCAAAGAACAAACAATTGATTCCATTTCTCTTATCCCCGTATCAAGCTCACTTCTGGGTTACCTGACAAGTTTCTCTGGGCTCCTTACTTTGTTATGATCCTGCCAGGTGAAGACATCATCGGTGTTTATCAAGCCACCACTCCAACCGAGCAGCTGTTTGCTATCTCTGCAGTTTCTCTGAGACCAGTGTGGTGTCGCATGCTGGCCAGAGCTATCTCAGGATATCTTTCTATTTCCAAGATCTTATGCCTGGAAGGTTTTGGGATCATTATTTTCTGGAGTTAGGGACAAAGTCACCATTCTCCTGTAGTCAGCACTCCGGATCAGCCATGGGGAAGTCATTAAACTCTGAATCAGCTTGACTCCAATCATCGGCCTTTTTTACCTCACCCTGGGCCTTCTCAAGTCTCTTTTCCTCGGCAGCTCTTCTCCTCTTCTGTCTCTCTGTGGCAGCCTCCTGTCTCTTGGACTCCGGAATATCTTGGCTAGAAATCATGAGAGCCCCTATACTGCCAGTCTTTTCTCTCTGTGCTTTGACAAATGCCAGTTCGATCACAGGAATCTTCAGTTCACGCTTGCAAATACAGGAGATGTGGGCCTCGGATTTACAGTCACGATCGCATCCAAACTCCAGGACAGAGAGAACAATTGGGCACTGCAGGTCATTATGTCCAAATAACTGGTCAGTTGCTTGCTTAAGCTGTCATAACTTGCAAAGTTTCCTCTCCCAGAGAGATATCTCTTGCCTTTTCCCAACTGGCTAGCAGTCTCTCACTAATCTTCTTCTGACTTACATTATGACTGGAGGCTTGAACTGAGCGTTAGCCAGAGTGTACTGTGCCAAGACAGCTTTGGTCATATCACTGGCAATGTCTTTGTTTGTGTAAGTTCTTTGGTTCTTTTCACTGTTTTGCCTGATTAAAACACCGTATCTCAAAGCATCTCTCAATGTAGGCAACTCCGACTTCAGGAGCTCTCTCCCAGACCCAAGATAGTGACTGAGATGGCTGGATTTTTGGCTCTTCGTCCTGACACAAGCAGCCATCGCAAATATTATCAACTTATAAATGCATCAGAATCTGAAACAGAAAAAAATATTGTTAGTTGGGTTGTTAAAGAATGAAGTCAGAAAGCAATGTTCACTATTTAATTGTAATGCACTAATGCAGCTGTACGTTAGATTTTCGATAAATTTCACGCTAAAAATTACCTAGCAAAAGGTTGCAAAATATTGAAACTGAAATTATTTTCTGTTTATATACACTAAAATCTACCAAAAAAGTGATGGGCCATTAGTTTTAGCTGATCTTCCCTCCTATGACACACCCTACTACTACAATGTCTTTACGATATTACTACAGCATCTTAACTACTACTACTACAGCATCTTAACTACTACTACTACAGCATCTTAATTACTACTACTACAGCATCTTAACTACTACTACTACAACATCTTTACTATATTACTACAGCATCTTAACTACTACAACGTCTTTACTATATTACTATAGCATCTTAACTACTACTACTACAACATCTTAATTACTACTACTACAATGTCTTTACCATATTACTACAGCATCTTAACTACTACTACTACAACATCTTAACTACTACTACTACAATGTCTTTACTATATTACTACAGCATCTTAACTACTACTACTACAACATCTTAACTACTACTACTACAATGTCTTTACTATATTACTACAGCATCTTAACTACTACTACTACAACGTCTTTACTATATTACTATGGCATCTTAACTACTACTACTACAGCATCTTAACTACTACTACTACAACATCTTTACTATATTACTATAGCATCTTAACTACTACAACATCTTAACTACTACTACTACAGCATCTTAACTACTACTACCACTACAATATTCTCAAATTATAATACACAATATCTTATCAATTACTACATGTTATCTTTAACTATCACTACTACAGCATCTTGAACTACTACTACTACCAATTTCACAATATTCTTGCATTATATTTTTTTTTTTTTTTTTTTTTTTTTTTTTTTTAAACGTGTGGCCTCCAGCCTCCCCCAATAGCCACACCTTCGCCACCATTTATTTACCTTAATATTAAATATCCTAATACATAAGCAACTATCCTATCTGTGTTAAATTAGTTGAGCCGCAGATCGATGCGGCATTCGGTGACTGTAGCCTCATAGTCGATATCTGCAGCAGTTGACGGAGTAGGGGCAGAAGCTCTCGTTCCCCTGAGGCAGAGCAAAGCCGACCGAAGGAGAGAGAAGGACAGTCGACATCTCATCCAGGCTGTGACATAACTTCTGGGCTGCTGCTTCTGTTCGGAGATCAGCTCCGCGAGTCTGGCGTAGAAACATCTTGCGCTTGGGCCCATCCCACCAGAGGTTGTGAACACCAGCGGAGTGAAGCTGCCTGATCGACATTTCCTAATTCCCCATATGCCTCTCTTTGTTCTCCTATTACTACAACATCTTAACTACTACTACTACAACATCTTAACTACTACTACTACAGCATCTTAACTACTACTGCCACTACAATATCTTTACTATATTACTACAGCATCTTAACTACTACTACTACAACATCTTAACTACTACTACCACTACAATGTCTTTACTATATTACTACAGCATCTTAACTACTACTACTACAATGTCTTTACTATTACTATAATGTCTTTACTATCTTGCTACAGCATTTCTACTGCTACTACAATATGTTCACTATATTACTACAGCATCTCAACCTCTACTGCTACTACTACACTATAACATGTTCAGTATGAAGCTGAGGAACAAAATTCCAACCTCACTTTTTTATATTTTGTAATCTCTCCCTAAATTTCAACTTTAGGTCACCAGACGAACCAGATATTAATATTATTATTACTTTCAAAATGGATCGGGTTCAACTTGTCCAATTCAGAGAAGCTCTCAAGGAGTTGGAGAATCTGGAGGCTCTCCGGACTTCGTCTGTATTAAGCCTTCACCTCCCATCATCTTCCTCCCTGATACTCGTCAAAAATAGAATCAAGGATGAACAAAGCCGCGCGGCCAACATAAAGTCCGTTTCTAACCGCTCTTCAGTGCAAGAAGCACTGAAGAGCGCTGTGGATATGCTATCCACAGTCAATGCCATGCCACCCCATGGGCTTTTAGTGTTTTACGGCCAATCAGTTCTCAACAAAGCAACCGGCGAGGTGAGTCGCCTTCGCCGGACGTTAACACCTCCTCAACCAGTTCAAGAATTTAAATACGATGTCAGCAAGACATTCTCCACGCACTCACTGCACCAATTACTCATCTCCCAAGAGGGAGGCGTTGGCTACATCGTCATCGATGGGTCAGCGGTTGCCCTTGGAACGCTCTCTGAAAATGGACTAAAAGTCCACCACCATGAGAACGTGGACATTCCAAAAAAGCACGGCAGAGGTGGCCAGTCCGCTCCAGGTTCCAGCGCATCCGCCTGGAAAAGAGACAATTGCTGGTGAAGAAAGTAATTGCTCTCAGCGAAGATTATTTTATGACTGAAAATAAGGCGACCGTGCAGGTTCAGGCCCTGGTGGTAGGGGGTCCTGGTCAGCTGAAGGACCAATTGGTTGAGCGTCTCCCTCAGCTCTTGAAGAGTGCTGTAAGATCTGTAATAAACACCTCATACTCCGGCCGTCAAGGTCTGAGGGAGGCCATCAATGGCACAAGGGACCTCCGCCAGCACATGCTTTTGGAAAAGTCTAACACTGTCCTCAGTTCCATATTTGAAAAACTCAGGGTCGATGAACCGGACATGGTCTGCTTTGGTGATGAAGTTCGAGCGGCCATGGAGGATGGTGCCGTCAAAGTTGTCGTGCTATGGGACGAGTCCCCTGAACTCGCCTATTTTACAGAAAACTGTCCCGAGGGGACTGAGTTAATGGCGATACCCAACACAACTAATAATACCCAAATGCTTATAAGCACGTTTGGGGGGATAGCGGCCTTAAATAAATACCCAAGAGCCGTCCCAAACGAAGAAGAGGCCGAGTGAGGCAAAAAAATAAAAAAATAAAAAATAAATAAATAAATAAAAGAAATAAAAAATAAATAAAAAAAAATGTAAACAAAAATAAAATAAATGTTTATTTTTACTTTTATAAATAACAGGACTTTTCTTACTAAAACTAGTCGTTCTCAAATAGCCACTTAAAATGTACCAAAATGAACTTCACATAAGAAAGTAAACACCACCATTAACATTTCATTACAATAACAAACAATATCTTCCTTTCACTCCTATGATATACCTTACTTTAATACATATTATACATATCAATATATAGTCAATAATATCCAAAACTATTACTCTTTATCTTTATTTCACTAAACCTAATGAATATATATAGTAAGCGTAGGTAACAGCCTATTAAATATATATAGTGAGCGTAGGTAATACATCTAGCAAACCAAAACAATTACACAAAAGATAAGTATCTAAGCTAAGACAATGTTAACTAATTATCACTGGGATACTAACCTAACCTAACCTAACCTAACCTAACCTAACCTTACCTAAAATAGCCTAACATAACATAACATAATGTTACGGTCGTCCCCCTATTGTATTTAGTTTCTGTTGTTTCCCGTTTTTCTTTAGAATCGAATTTCAAAGCCTATGGTAAAGACTTTGAAAAAGTTCTTGATTATTTTATATAAGTATGTATACTAGTATTTGTTTCATTATGTAAACTTTGTAGAATGTATTCTTATTTTTTATACAGTTATGAAAGACTGTAAGAAGCAGTTGTGAAGCATAAAAGGAATTAGAAATTATATGTTGATGAAACAAGAAAGCATTGGAACATTGTTTTGGTTCTGGTGGCTCTCTCTGTAGCTAGGTTGAGGATAGGAGGGTCAAACTTGTGTGGTGCACATTTATCTATTATTTTCTAGGCAATCATGGATAATTGTGGTGTTAACTAAAGTGCAATATGTTCATTATAGTCTAAATAATATTATAGCAGTGAGAGAGTATTGTGTTTGGTGGAGGTAACATTATTCTGAGTGAATTGATTTGCGGCTTTTGAACACATATTTATTATATTTTGTTGTAATTTTGAAGCTGTGTTTTGATCAAACCAGTTTTAATGGGAACAGTGGTATTGAAATAAACACCTGTCAGCTGTCAGGAGGTTGTTAGCCTATGGACTGACTATACATCCTCTAGTGCAGTGGTTCTTAACCTTTTTTGAGTCACGGACCCCTTTGGGAATCTGGTGAAAGCACATAAACGCAACTTTGCATGTAAACATGATAAAACCATATTATGATAGAAACTCTACAGAAAATGATATGAATAACAAGGTGAATTGTCTATGTGTCAGGTCTGATGATGAAAAGATGATAGATGAAAGTGAAGATATGAAGTTGGGGAGATGTGAAAATAAACTGTTAAATAATTCAGGTGTGATGAATAATTTAGAAAAGAAACTTCATCATTTAGGAACTGAGAAGAGAAATCAAATCATACAAATTATACATGAGTTTAGGCCTTTGTTTTCTGATGTTCCTTGGAGAACTGAGGTATTACAGCATGATGTTGAGGCTGAGAATACAACACCCATTAAGCAACACCCATATAGAGTGATTCCTAAGATGAGAGAGATAATGAGACAAGAAGTACAGTATATGGTTGATAATGATATGACTGAAAGAAGTAACAGCCCTTGGAGTTCACTCTGTGTATTGGTGACTAAACCTGATGGTATTTCATATAGATTTTGTACTGATTACAGAAAAGTAAATACAGTAATGTAACCAAAACTGACTCATATCCTATTCCTAGAGTGGATGATTGTACTGACCAAATAGGAGATGCTAAATTTGTAACTAAGATGGATTTGTTGAAAGGATATTGGGAAGTACCACTGACTGAAAGAGCAAAAGAAATGTCTTCATTTGTGACTATGGAAGGTTTATATCAGCATAAAGTGTTACCCTTTGGTATGAAAACAGCGGTAGTACTTTCCAGAGATTAGTTAATCAAGTATTGTATGATGTTTAAGGTTGTTCTGTGTGTATAGATGATATTGTATTGTATTAAAAAACTTGGGAAGAACATTTGTATTTAATTAGAGAAGTATTTAACAAATTGAATCAAGCAAACTTGACTGTAAACCTTGTGAAGAGTGAATTTGCTGTAGAATATCTAGGTTATATTGTTGGTCAGGGAAGTGTCAAACCAATTAATGCTAAGGTGGAAAGTACTGTGAAATTTCTTGCACCTATAAATAGAAGAGAATTATTAAGATTTCTGGGTATGAGTGGATATTATCGTAGGTTTTGTAAGAACTTTTCAACCATTGCTTTACCATTAACCAATCTGTTGCCAAAGAAAGTCAAATTTGTGTGGAGTGTTCATTGTGATGACGCGTTTAAAAAATTGAAACAGATACTTATAAGTGCACCCATACTTTTTACTGTAAATTATGATAAACCGTTTAAATTGTATGTAGATGCTAGTGATTATGGAGCTGGTGGAGTTTTAATGCAAGAGAAAGATGATGTTGAGTATCCTAGGTAGAAGGCAAGTGGTGGAGAGAGAGAGAGAGAGAGAGAGAGAGAGCCTGGAGACTTCGACCGTATTTCCTCGTGTAAAGGACTGAGGATGAGCTTATGATTGGCGAGGATTATATGGGTGTGGAAGGTGGGATGGGGAGGCGAACGAAGATTTGTAGGAAGACGAGATGAGTGAGGAAAAGGGGAAGAAAGGAGGAAATATCGACCCCGAGACTGTGTGGCTTACCATGAATTGGGTGTCCATCCTTCAAAGACAGCGTAAGGATGAAGCTATGAAGGATAGATGAAGCCGAAGGAGTCGGATAAAGGGGGAGAAGGCGTGTCCAAGAGAACAGAATTCACTACACAGTTTGGGCCTGGGTCTCACTCGCTGGATGGTGATGGTAAGGTTGTCTTGGGTTGGGTGTAACGTTATTGGAATTTTCTTGCCGACTATCTTTGAATTATAGTTTTCTTTAGAGACCAGTAGCTCTGTATATCTCTATCTCTCACGCACGCACACACACACACACACACATACACACACACACACACACACACACACACACACACACACACACACACACACATGACTTAGTTCATTACCTCTCCGTCACATTCTATAATCATGAGATTCTGAATTACTTTTTTTCCCTATTCACAAAAAAAAAAACATTCTTTTACCCCCTTCTCTTGTCCTACCTTCCTCCTCCTCTAGTTCCTGATCCCAGTGACAGGAGCCATTTCCTGGTTGGCGAAGGGAAAGAGATGCAGTTAAAAAAAAAAATAGATGCCGTGGAGTTTGTGTCAAGGGGAGAAGATTTACGCGAGATAAGGTGTGTTTCCTCTGGTGCTGGAGGATTGGTACAAAGATACGATTAAAGAACATCTAAACACTATACTACACCACATAGAAACTACAATTATATCCCATAACATCACACAACACCACACTACACCCATAACACCACACTTTAACACACAACACCACACTAGCTTATGTTGGAGAGAGAGATCACTGGTTCAATTATCACAGAGTATTATGTTAGCAGCAGACGACATATTAATGCATGTTAATGTTAATGAAGAGAAATCCCATTACAGACGTAGAGAGAGAGAGAGAGAGAGAGAGAGAGAGAGAGAGGTTGATAAGGCGACCAAATCTATTCTCATTTACTCAACGTGTAAGTAAAGACGTTATTTTTGTAACTATTAGTAAGAGATGAATGAGATTATCAAGGTACATTATTTTATGAGGGTGGAAATGACAACAGATTTGCTTACCTTTCATATTCTCTCTCTCTTTCTCTCTCTCTCTCTCTCTCTCTCTCTTTAATCTATACCCCCTTCTCTGCCTTCATCTCTCCATACACAGATACACCAGTACATTCCCTGTAGATAGTATCAGGGCGAAATTCATATCATAACACGAGCCAATACTTCAGTGTAGCTCCCTCCCTCCTTCCTTACCTTCTTTCTTCTCTTCCTCCCTTCCTACCTCCCTCCCTTATTCCTTACCTACTTCTCTTCTCTCTTACCTCCCTCCCTCCCTTCTTACCTCCCTCCCTTCCTCCTTTCTTACCTCCCTCTCTCCCTCCCTCCACCCTTACCTCTCTTCTTACTTCCCTCCCTATTTCTCTCCCTCCCTCCTTACCTCTCTCCCCCCTACCACACACACACACATCAGTACACGATATCACAACAAACTTCAAAACTTCCACCATAAGACTGTAACTTCGAATGCCTGTTTCCTGCCCGTCTGGCTTTCCATGTTTACTTATGCCAGAAGAATTTACATAATCTGTTGCTCGGCTCTGGTTAAGTCATCGTTTGTGTCCGGAAATATTGTGACTCACTCGGCTGAACTTGTCGGAGGAGAGTGACGTAATTTGGTACTTGTGGGCAAATAACTCTCCGTCTGTCTCTGTTTACGTGTCCCCCGTAGATTGTATATGTCTTTTGTTAGTCACTCCATATGTGCGTCCATGCGCGTGCTTCCGTATATTGCATGCGTGTGTCTGCGTTATCGATTTAAACGGTATTTCTCACTCACTCACACTCAATACGCTTTCTCTCTTTCCATTTGTTTTTCTCTCTCTCTCTCTCTCTCTCTCTCTCTCTCTCTCTCTCTCTCTCTCTCTCTCTCCCACTTGACGAGAAGAAGCATAGACTATCAAACTCCGCCAGCAGCATCCACTTACACCTCACTTCTCAATACTTAAGTGGCCACGGGAAGATGCTTACACACTATGTCTCCCATTCTCCCGACTGACTCTGATTATGAAGGAAGAGGAGGAAGGGGGGTAGGAGATAGAGGAGGAGGGGTATGAAGTAGAGGAGGTAGGAGGATGTGGAGGAGGAGGATGTGGAAGAGAAGGAGGCGAGGGCGGGGCTATTATCTTCTTTTCCCTTTCTTCATTTCCTCCTCTTCCTTCCCCGTCTTCTCCTCGTTTCTCCTCATTTCTCACCTTCTTATTCTCTCTATTATCTACACTCTTCCTCCTCCAATCCTTCAATATCCTCTTCTTTCCATTGTTCTCTTCCTCTCTCCTCCCTCCTTCCTGTTCTTTCCACCTGCCCCATCTTCCCTTTGCTCTCCTTTCCCTCTTTAGGTTATCTTATTTGGTCTCTCCTGTACATTTAACTTCACATTCAATCATCAATATAATCGTCCTCATGAATTGTTTTTGTAAATTTTTAATCTAGACGGTGAAAATTGGGTAAAATTCCCCCCAAATTAATACAATATACATTAAATGAACTTGTGTATTGAGTGTATTGAGGTGAATACCATTCCCCCAATGTCCTTTTTCGTCTGTATCACATAACATATTCAGCTCTTTGATCTACGAACACTCGCTCTTTCAAATATTGTAAACAAGAATGACAGATTTATTGGTGATACTCATTATTGCTGACGTGTGCTTTAGTGGGAACGTGTTGGAATACTAATTGCAATATTATCAAACGTATGAATGTATTTACATTGATATAGCACGTCTATTGACACTGATGTACTACATGTTATATACAAATGAAAGTATTACAGTTAAGGCGCATGAGCAACTTCAAATCACACACACACACACACACACACAAAATTACAAAGAAAATCCCCCTTCCCCCCCGCCTCACACGAAGAGGAAAAATGAAAAATTATCGAAGCCTTGAGATATCTTACGTCCACCAGTCCTCTCGGTGAATCTTGCAGTCAACAAGTCCATCTCATCTGCATCAAATCTCTGGGGAGGTCATATATCCAACCATCCCTTCTCCGGGAGATTCTTGACACCGGACACGCCGCCCCGAGGACATGTGACAAATAGGATATCATTAGAGAGGCCGACACGAGTGCTGTGGCAGTCGGACACATTTACCCTAAGTTATGTTCCACGAACCAGCGACCCCGGCAGGAGACGCTGAGAGGACCTGAGATTGTTTTCTGACTATAAATCTCCCGACAGACGACTGGAGGTCAAAACTTTTGGAGCTTCTAAACTTGAAAAAAAACTGGAGGTAATCTTGTGGCCGAAGTGAGGATTGGGTGAAGATGTTTTTATTTTTTAGTTTAACAAATTTATTGGCAGAGCTTGTAGTACAGTTTGCCTATTATGAGTAATTCAGTCAGGTCTTGACACTGAGGGTGGTATCACATCTCACTGCCACGCAGGACGGACGTTCATACATAAAGAAATACATCATATTCATTAACAGCTATATACACTATCGTGGTCCTAAATGCTATCTGGCCGCTGGAGGAGGCCCTAAAGATGCCCTGGGCCTGTAATATGACCTTAAAGACTCCCAATATTAATATCACGGCCCATAAGAGCCCCTGATCCTGTCTCATGACTCACACACTCCCCCATACTGTAAATTCTTCATCCACAGCTAAAAAAAAAAAAGTCAGAAAAAACACATTGGTTGCCATACTCCCGGGGGACACCTTAACTGGTTATACAACAGTGACCCTGACCTCTGACCCAGTAATCTCCGCTATCAATATGAAGCTTTTTATCCCTGGGGCCAAGGTCCTTATGGAAATTCGTGTTCAGTGGTGTATAGAAACTACCCAAGTCACCGCCAAGAACAAAAGAGTCGTTTACAGACACAGATGGCGATAGTAATCATCTCAGGCAGCCAATATAATAATAATAATAATAATAATAATAATAATAATAATAATAATAATAATAATAATAATAATAATAATAATAATAATAATTATTAACGGTTTATTGAAAGAGCTTGGCAGCCAGTAGGCTGAAAATATACAGTTACATATTTGGGGAATGGGTTTCTAATTACAAATAATATACAAGTAACATAAGTGACACAAATAAGACATATAATAACTAGATGGGGAAAAGCTCAAACTACAGTGCATCTCGCCCCTCTACTATATATTTATACTTGTTATACACCGTTTATTTCTTATACACTAGATTATTTACCATGTTGCAAGAATATATAAACTTGTACATTTCTATCAAGTGTCTTTTTAAATGAGCATCAGATCTTAAGAGTCTCAGCAATGTTAAATTATTATCACAGATGCAAACACAGAGTAAAGGACGTGAGGCTGAGAGGAGGTGGGACTGTTGGATGATGAAGGACCAGGAAGTGAACACCCACACCATCACACTCTATACCATATCACCACACACACCACACACCCACACCACACACACCACACCCACAGATTACCTAAATTAGAGCCCCTGGAGAATTATGACCCACATAAAAAATTGACGTATTTACTTTACTTCCTGATGCCTGGATAGTGTCTCTCACCGTCAGGGCGTCTATGTCTCGTCCACTAATGAGACACTACTTCCCTCCCTCCCCCACTCCCTCCCTAACTTCCTCGCTACCCCCTCCCTCCCTCCCTCCCAAACTTCCTCGCCACCCCCTCCATCCCTAACTTCCTCATTCCTCCCCTCCCTCCCTGCCTCCCTCCCTTACCTGACCTCACCTGTGTCCCAAAATCGACCATGGACCATTAACACACATTAACATAAATCATGCAAACTATAGAAAGTATTTTAATATATTGGAAATAATTGAAATATTTTAATAATTCAATAGATAAGAAAAACTTCGATATATCTATAATTGAATGTATAAAAAAACCCCACAGAGATATAGCTATAATTCAATTCAAATTTTGACATTATATTCTGGGTTTATCCTGTGTAGGTTTAAGTAGCAGAGTGTAACAAATATTTTATTTGTCTTGTTCTTCCAAGACTTGTTGTGACCTCAGTTGGGATATTGTGAGTCACCTGAGTCACCTTCACAACACCGGAGGAACATGAACCATTATACTATCACCTTCACCTCAGTCATCTCAAGTCACCTAAAATCACTTCACCTCAACACGTCAAGTGAAGAGTGAGTTGAGTCTCTACCACGAGATATATCGCCTGAAACTGATAAGGGACTATACGGAAATTATTTTAATGTTCCTAAAATTGCCACCAAATAATATCCTTGTGTGTGTGTGTGTGTTTTATGTCATTTAAATCGCATGACCCGTTGTTAACATGTATTAGTTGCTGTTTATCAAGACATAACTTAATTTCCGATATAACTACCGGTACCAAATTTTGACTCTCGTGCGACCAACATACACAAAAATGTTCCTGTACCATTTTCTTCTCATCACACACACACACACACACACACACACACACCAAAAAAATCTAAACACGACTTTTACAATTCAAATAACAACAATCTTCAGCGGTAAATTTTACATTAACAGCAATGATCCTTGAGGGCGAAGCTTGTAGCACTATATAACCATACATAAACACCACTAAGTTTCGGGTAATGAACTCAATATCCTTTCCCACACAGTAATAATTCTGTTCCTTGTTAAAAAAATATATATATATAAAAATCAATAAAGTCTCAATTAAATTATAGTGAAGTATTGATAAGTTAATGATAATATCCAGAAACAAATGATAATTCTGGATTTATGTTACGAGCTATGACCATAAAATATTACCTGTGGAATTAGCTGAAATAATTATATTGTCCTTTCCTACTATTTCACCTTAGCTTTTGTACTAGATCATGTTACGAACCCCTCCACCCAGCACTACGAACCACGCCATCTATTGTCCTGATCTACCTACCCAGCACCACGAGCAACGCCATCTAGGGACGAGACACGAGTATGACTCGTCTTAGTTACCACTCCGAGGTTTCCCTTCTCCATATCCTGGTTGTTGCGTCACTTCCTCCAAGTCTTCTTTGTCAGCTCCAATTCGAGGAGAGAACACTTGGCTCTGGGAAGTGACCACAGGATCATCTATCCTCTAAACCTACGGTGCAGTGACTACCTACCGTCTTCTACAATACTCAGCCTTACTCGTCAGCCATCTCAGCTCCTCACTTAAGTACTTGTATTTTGTATTGCCTCCCCCACGTCCACTTGCTTCAAAATTGTTTATGTTGTATTAATATGTATATACTGTTAATGTTTAGGTTAAGTTTGGTTAAGGGTAATTTATAAGCTGAATATTTTGTTAAGGGATTTATGGTACTTTATTATATACAACGAAAACTCGCATCCTTTGTCTACCCTTTTATAGTCCGATTGTCTTTGTTTTTTTTTATTGTTGTTACCTGTTGGGATCTGGGTAGACGTATAACTATATTCTAAATCCCCAACTCGTAACAATCATAAGACTCTTTTAGGTGCAAAATGAAGTTAATCTTGATTTATGGTGTCTCAGTCATGCTAAACAGATCAAATGATGCTTTATAGCAGGAGATGTCTTCCTCTGAAAGCATCAAACTCACTCTAACAGATTACCTTTGGCGTCTGGGGAAATTTCTTCCTGGTTAGTATTTCAGTCCCAAGAGAGAATGGAGGCATTGTAGTTGCCTCCTTAATGTGTATGTGTGTGTCTGAAACAAATATCTATAAAACCACTGAACCGATTTTACGAAACTCAGCAAAGGCGAGGCTGTGATTTAACAACAGGAAACAACACCTATTTGCTGTGTTAATAATAATAATAATAATAATAATAATAATAATAAAAATAATGATAATGATAATGATAATAATAATAATAATAATAATAATAATAATAATAATAATAATAATGATAATGATAATGATAATGATAATAATAATAATAATAATAATAATAATAATAATAATGATAATGATAATGATAATAATAATGATAATAATGATAATAATGATAATGATAATAATAATAATAATAATAATAATAATAATAATAATAGGTAGAAAAGAGATGTGGAAGGTATTGAAAATATCTGGAAACTTGATGCAATCAGTTCATATGTGTACAGGGAAAGTGAAGTACTATATCTTTTGGAGTTTATCTGTGATTTGTAACGTCGCCATAGTTGCTCAATACTTTCATGGACGGGATAGTAGGAGAGGGGAAAGTTAGAGTAATGGACAGAGGGTGCAAGTTGGGTAAATAATGAAATGGGAAGGCAATGGGAGGTGAGTCATCTTCTGTTTACAGATGACACTGTGCTAGTGGGAGATTCGGAGCAAGCAACACAAATATCAGTGATGAGTTTGGGAGAATGTGTGGTCAGAGAAAAGCAAAAATTAATGCTGAAAAGAAGAATCGATGTTAATCTGAATGCATACGGAATGGAGGAAGTGGTGTATTTCAGAAAGGTAAGATTTAATGTGTTTGCAGTTGGGGAAAAAATACAATTTGAACAATAGAGTAAAAAATAAAGAAAAAATAGCAGGTGTATAGAGAATGGCATCCACAAGGTAGAAAATTATCACCCCCGCCCCCCCCCCCAAAAAAAAAATATACGCCATAAGCCACAAGATATCATCCATAGTGTAGGAACAGACGCACAAACAGACAGACAGGCAGAGAAGACGACTCCTTCATCGTTGAGGAGAACGAAAAAAGAACACATCACTACACAAATTCACACATTACACCTCTTCTTACTATAACAAGGGGTTTTTCTTACAGATAATAAAACTGTAGTGAAGTACATCATAGCGCCGCCTGAGTTAATCACATTTTCTTTTATTTCGGAATAGAATAAAGAATGTGTTGTGAGGTAGTGAATGTCTTCGGTGGGATTCTCTTGTAGAAAATTTTAGGTATAAATTAAATGTAATCCATTTATGCGTACTTGAGGAGCGTCTTTCCTACAGCCACTCACTGATGCTATTGGATTAGAAATGACTGTCAAAGAATGGAAACCGAATGAGGAGGTGGGGATGTAGTGACAGAAGAGGTGTGTGTGTGTGCTGAGAGAGAGATAGAGAAGAAAACAGTCTAACAAACGTAGAGACAAACAGAAAAAAACAACCATAGAAGGAGAGAGATACTCAAAGTAATAAAGAGAGAAAGACACACGCAAAAACTTCACTAAGGAAAGGCACCAGCAGCTCGACCACCAGAGACACCAAATCACCACAATAACACTCGCCTTAATAATGTACAGTACACGCTAATGTCTCCTTCAACTTACCAGACATACCTCTCTCTCTCTCTCTCTCTTCTTGCTACCTGTCTCTCTCTGTTCTCCCACCTCTCACTCTCTCTTTCCACTTCTCCTTTCATTTTCCTTTCCCATTTCTCCACTCTCACTTCTTTCTTTCTTTCCCTTCTATCTCTCCTTTATCCCTGTGTGTCGAGGATTTCTCTGCATGGAAATCTATTCACCTGTTTATTGACTTATTTACTTTGCTTCCTCGCCTGAGTGTGTTGATGCAAAGCTGTTCCTACAAACTCTTTGTTGTCGTGACGTTGAAGATTTTGTTCAGCTTTTGTTCATAAGTAAAAAAAGAACATTCCGTAATTCCTGATGTAGGATGATTTAACCTCTCGACGACGATGCTTTATTCCTCGGGGATTATGTTAAACCCCTCACGGACGATGATAGGGGTGTGTCCTTTCCACACCCAGGAGAGAATGAGAGATATCTCACAAGGGAGGTAGTGTTTTTTTTCTCTCATAAAGGATATATAGAGTTACTTTGTACATATCCATAACGAATCACGAAGTTTTTACTCTCTCTCTCTCTCTCTCTCTCTCTCTCTCTCAACTTTTATATCTATCTTCTCTCACGAAACACCTATTAGTTACAATCTAGAGGTACACTTACATGGAGTATTTGACATTGATGTAATTGGCTTACAAGAACCTTACACGTCCAGCACCCAGAAGAAAGTTGCACCCAGGATAGCTGGGTTTACAGCATATAATAGTGGAGCAGGAAGTGGCCTGCTCACATATGTAAAGAATGGTCTGGTCTGTAAATGGATTAAAACTCACAATGATGAAAGTATTCACTATCAACAATTTACAGTAATAACAGCAAACAGTCAATTTTCGCTGTATAACATCTATGTTCGGTGTAATGAACTGCGAGCGGAAGTGTTACCAAAGCCATCAGGTAACAATGCTATGCTGTGTATGGGTGACTTTAACTCTCGTCACACTGTCCTCGGTGATGTCCAGTGTAACTCTAATGGGAGGGTGTTCGTGAATTACATCAATAATCATAATATCACTGTATACGACACAGACAAAGTGACACATCTGATGGGGGCAGACTTGATTATGTGATTGGGTATAACCTAGTAGACAGTAATGTCAAGGCTAAGGTCATCTCAGACTACCTTGTCAGTGATCATTATGCAATACTTACTGAATACACTGTTGCTGATGTCAAGTGTGAACCCCATCCTAAGCTCAGAATTAATATCCCAGATAATCTTAAACTGCACTTCAAGGCCTACATCCACAGATGGTATGCTGGATATACACCTGGGTCAGTGGATGAATTTTGCTGTGATCTTGTAAATGTCATTACCACATATTATACCACCTGGGTTAAGTCAAGGAGGAAGGGGGGCAGCACTAAACCACCTCTGTGGACACATGACCCCATCCTCACCAAAGAAGGAGAGAATGTAAAACAGCTTGCCAACACTTATAAGCAAAATAAAACTAGTGATAACCTTTTGGCATTCCTCAAAGCTAACAGAGAATTTCGTGAACTCAAAGGTCAGGTGAGAAACACCTATTGGGAACAATTCTTACAGGGGATTAATAGAACAACCACTCTAGCAGAAATGTGGAACAAAATTAGAGCCATTACCAAGTCACCCACCCCAGTCCAGCTTCATCACAGCCCTGCAGAATATGCTGACATGCTATTAGACCAATGGTCTAGTGTGTCACGAATCACTTCCCTGCCTCATGACATAAAACAATATCTTAACACCTCACACATTAATAGGGGTGTCAATATTGACCCATGAGAGAACAATGTCCCTGGCACTGTGAGGAGGAGGAGGAGGAGAAGGAGGAGGAGAAGGAGGAGGAGGAGGCGGAGGAGGAGGAGGAGGAGGAGGAGAGGAGGAGGAGAAGGAGGAGGAGGAGGCGGAGGAGGAGGAGGAGGAGGAGGAGAGGGTTGGGGGAGGCTGTGTAATATTATTATAGAAAGAGAATAATCTTATGTACCCCTTATGTACTTTTCTTGTATTCTGAAAGGCATAATTTCTCTCTCTCTCTCTCTCTCTCTCTCTCTCTCTCTCTCTCTCTCTTTCGTCACGGAGGCAAACAAGAAGCCAAGTATTTCTTTCTCAGTACCGATTATAATTCTATAAAAATAAATATAAAAAACACCGCCGACTCAACTTCCCTCAGTGGTAATTCCACACCAATTAAAACTTAAATAACCCGCAATCTTGAAGTCTCAGAATCTTCGGATAATCATTGTTCCGCTTTTACTTCCCTTACGCTTAACATCGTAATAATCCACAAGACACAAATAAGACGACGGCGGGGGGGGGTGATGTGGTTCTCTGCCCAAGTACCTTACCCCTCACCCCGCCACACACACACACACACACACATACACAGAGTCAAACAAGCCGGACTATTACTCACAAGCCATTGCTCCCCCCTTCATCGTAATTGTCTCAAAGTTGGTTGGCGGCGGTGGTGAGGGTCCTTGAGGTTGGCGAAGAGGGAAGTACGGGAGGGAGTGGGGGAGGGGGAGAAGAGAGGGATGGATGGTGGTGGTGGTAGGGGAAGTAGCAGGAATTATCGTGCAGGCAAGCAGAAGTTGGGAGAAGTTTGAGGGGTAAGGGCGGAGACAAGTCGAGAGAGTCAACTCTTAGATGTGACACCGAGCGGCGAAAATTACTCTCTCTCTCTCTCTCTCTCTTGCTATCAGGTCAACCATGTCAGCATCCTTTGTGGGTCCGCGACTTGGCTTTCAACTCTTGTGGTTTCGAGAAATTGAATATAGGTGATTGTGATCAACTTTTTTTTTAATGTTTGCAGGAGATTTACGGTTTGGCTATGTGTTCAACTTTATCCCTTTATCGCTTTCTATATTTTTCTATATTATTCTATTCTGAGATCTATTTACATGTCTCTCTAACACATATATCTCTGTAATATCTTCATATATTCTCTCAATTCGTTCCTCAAAATCGTAAAACCTCAGCCCCTAGCGACAGCTCTGCACCAACTCTGTCTCTGGTCATTTCAGTTGCTGCAGAATCACATTTTCACGTTTGAAATTAATTTGAAACAATCTGAGACTTACAGTATATTCTTCGTCTTCATTTATTACTCAGAGCTTTTTAACAATCGAAGAAACATTTCGCTTATAATTTTTCGTTTGCTTCTTCATTTTATTCAAATTTTACATTTTTGCCTTTCATCACGTTTTTGTTATTCGTGACTGCCAAACTCTTCCTCTACTCTCGCAATGGTAAGTTCTCAAAGTTTCTACAGGCTACGTGGTGTAGTCAGTCAGGCGTGCCCACTGTACTTTCTCCTTTACTCTCGTGTGGTAAAACGTTCCCTTGTTAGATAATTTACGATTACATAGGCCCGCGGTTCACTTTCTCTACCATTAAGTTATTACCAAGAGTCGGTGTGGAATTATTTATGGAAAATGGGACGATTGACTCACATGTGACATTTACTACACTATATGTAATGAGGCCACCATTTCATCTCTCACTGACACACACACACACACACACAGACACACACACACAGACACACACACACACACAGACACAGACACACACTCACACACACACACACATACACACACACACACACACACACACACACACACACACACACACACTACTAAGTGAAAATGTACAGCATATAATTTTGTAGTAATCCCAGTTTTGAAGACCAGATGTTTACCCTGAAAACTCTCTATATTGGATTAAAAAATTATATTTGCTAAAGCAAGTGTATGATGGTAGAATATAAACACTATTAGGAAATAGTAACCATTATGAGATTTTATGACTCCTAACAAAAAAAAATATGACTAAGAATTATAAAGGATGATATTGTTTGGAATAGTTTGTTCAAGTTACTTTAACAGAGATATAATGTTATTTCTTTATGTAGAATTATTAATTTACCTAATTTATAACCACTTTCTCCTGATTATATAAACTTTCTGGGAGTGGTTTACTTTTTAGGGAGACGTTGATTAAAATTATATTATGGACTTCCTCAGCTTTGTACATTTTCACTGCTTGGAGTTGGATAGTTAAATTTTCTTTCAAATTTATCCTAACTATAGTTAAGTATTATCACAAAACATCATGGGTGCTTCAGTCCCCTTGAGATACTTTGTTCTAATGGTCTTAACAAATGAGAGAATCCAATAGGAGAAGCATAGACGGTCTCATTTATTTATTGTAGTCGTTCATCTGTATTAACTTAATTTAACATCCATCCAAATATCGCCTGAGAATTTCTACTTTGTTAACTTAGTTTTAATCACACCCGTAAGAGACTGATCCTTCAGCTGTAATTAATACCAAGTGGAAACCTAATTTCATATACATCCCTCTGATCTAAGCACTAAGGCCTGGCATTCCATGACGCTACTTTATAATTATACAAGTAACATAGATGCATCAACAAACAGTATAATTATAAACCTCTGAGTCTCTAGTGAGCCTCCGTCATGCCCTCCTCTGTGTGATTACCTTGTATTCCTCCTAATTTGCTGAATACTGCTAAAGCTTCTTGTTGGCTGAGAGCAAACATTATTTTGGCCTCATAAATTACGGAGCAATACCCTTCCGAGCTCCTCATTTTCATTCCCCTCGTCTATGTCATTACTGGAATCGTCTTTGGATAATTCAACCATCTCCCTTTTGTTGATTCATTTGATAATTTATTTGTTTAGTTATTTATCGGGTATTCATCCCTTTAATATTGCAATGTAACTCGTAAGGAACTCATATGAGCCATCTAGTACATTTCACTAATAACTTCAAAAGAACAATCGGTGTTTTAAATAGTATTGTGTTTACAGCATTACTTCTCAGACTCGTAACTCACCCTGACTTAACTAAGTTACATTACTTGGGAATTTAGTCCTTTAGGTAATTTCTCGTCACTGACTGGTTGAGAACACTTGAGCTTTTCACTGTTGGTTGATGCTTAGTTAAATATTAAATGTAGTTTTCTGGAATGGTTCGTGACTGGCGTAATTTATTTGTTCTATGTATGTATATTGGCAAATTATTCAACAGAATGAAGAAACAAAATCAAATATTCTTAGCACCATAAACCCATATGAGATCTAAGACAAGGACTTAACTGGAAATACAGTATTTTGTTATATTTACTTTGCCTGGTATCAAGGTAGAATCTTAGTATGATAGTGACGCAGTTTCCCACTGGATGTTGTTCTCGTTGCTTTAGAATAAATTAACCAATTAGGTGCATTCATTCATCTTCACTTACGGGGAATTATCCATTATAGAAACCTTTGTCAATAAGACCCCTGACGAACATGTTGTACAAATTCAGAAGGTGAAGTATAACGAACTTACTTTTCAATTACCAAATGGAGTAGGCCCACCTAAGTTGAGTTAGTTTCAGGGTCCAAATTAGACAATTCTCTCTCTCTCTCTCTCTCTCTCTCTCTCTCCCTCGTGTGTTTCTAGTGGTTTCCTCATTAGATCAATACCTTAAGTAAACTACGACTTTTCCCCTATTGTGTTTTTATTCTCTTTTCCTACGTTTTTCTGTTCTATCGTAATTTGCTTCTTAAATTTTTTTGCCGTTGTTGATGCTTTTGTTTTCTTGTTGTGTACAGGAGTTTCAGCTGCCCAAAGTGATTAAGCACCTGCGATACAAGTCATGGTATTGCAAGGCAAGAAAATTTTAAAATCTCCAAAATTTGGATTTTATTTTCAAGAACTCTCGTTTGTTCGTTGAGTAAATATTCCGCTATAAAAAATCAGATTTTTAAGATTTATAAAATAAAAATAAAAAATATATATATATCCGATTCTCTAGTGAGTATTATTTTGTTATGCTATTTTATCGGCTTTTGTGTATTGCTGGGTTTTTTCTTATATTTTATTCGGATTTTTGGAGCATTTTTTTTTTATCATTTTTGCGGGACATTTTTATCAATTAGTATTATTCATGAAAACCATTCGACATATATTTTCCTATTGTTTTTTCTTAGTTTTATTCTTTAACTTTCTATATTTAGTAAAATAATCTTGTTTCCTTTA
>NW_024739638.1:0-42497 GCF_018991925.1 Homarus americanus | reverse complement strand
CACCACACCCGACCGCTGGGTAACCGCACCTGGTAGTCCCGTGACCTCCCGAGACCCATGACTACGCCCACTTTGTCCCAACGTAAGGAGGTCGGGTCCTGGACACGGATTTGGGTGCCGACACTCAACCTGGGGAGAGGACGGGCTTGGTCGTTGTGGCGGGCGAATACGTCTTGAATACATTCGGCGGCTCGACGATCACAATCCTCTGTCTTGGCCACTCCTTGGAGAAGGACTGAGGGTGAGCAGGGACACAAGAACGGAGGGAGCGGCCATACAAGACCTGGGCAGGGGAGCGTCCCGTGTAATTGGGTGTGTTGTGGAGCTCAAGGAGACCCTGGTCGAAGGCCTCCCAGTCATTATTCCCAGAAGGGGCCACTTTGAGGATGAGGTGCTTCAGGGATTTGATAGCAGCCTCAGCGTGGCCGTTGGACTGCCGGCAATGAGGCGGTGACAACACATGCCGGACTCCCCATCGGTCGAGGAATGCAGCAAAGCCCCGGCTTGTGAACTGGAGCCCTCCGTTGGTTTGCAGGCACGCCCACGTAACGGAAGTAGTGGCGGAACTTGCTGATGGTGGCGGCAGATGCATCCTTAACGCACTTGATGACAACGGCCAACCAGAGAGAGGGTCGACAATAACCAGGAAGGACTCTCCTGACACACAGAAAAAGTCGGCCGACACAGACTCAAAGGGGCGGGTGGGGTTGTCGTCACTCATGAAGAATTCTTGCTGCTGGCTGGGTTGTAGTACTTGGCGGGGCTTACACGCCTGGACAGCATTGGAGATGTCGGGGTTGATGCCAGGCCAGAACACAGTCTGTCTTGCACGCCGTTTGGTGGCCTCGGCTCCACGGTGACTGTCGTGGAGGCGAGCCAAGGCGTGGGGACGTGAAGCAGCAGGAACAACTACCGAAGGAGAGGTGTCACTGGCCAGAGGTAGGGGTAGGGCGGCAGCAGGGTACTTGCTGCTCCCTTCGTGCACCCTGTTGGCGTATTTTACCCCGAGAATCGGTTTTGGGAAGTCCTGGGAGATGATGGCCCACTCTTGACAATGTCTGTAGGACAGCAAAGGAGTCGGGACACCATTATGCACGTCAATCCAGGCTTGACACGACCTGTTGCCAAAGGTGACCTGTGCATAGAGTGAACCTAGGGCTGGGGCCATCAGTGCACCGTCTGCCGTGACGCGGAGGTCCTTGGGAGGCGGTCCTAGATCACTTGGAGAGAGCCCCAAGCATTGCAAATGCTGGGGACCGATGACCGTAGCCTCAGCGCCGGTGTCGGGCAGCATCTCGAGACAGGATGACACACTGCCGTAGGTCACGATGACGCTGACGTGCTGGGGAACTTTGGTCCTGGGAAGCGAGGAGTACACCCTCCTAATATGGGTCGGGCTTTGTCCAGGGTCGTCGTGCCTCTGATTTGGCGACTGTGTGCGGCTCTCACTGGTGGAAGGGCGCTGCTGCTTTCGCCGACGCTGTCCCTTAGGTTTGTTGGTCTGACAACACTTGTCGTAGTGGCCCAGACGACCAAACACATTGCACTGGACGCGTTTGGCTGGGCACCGTACTGTAAGTGACCAGTGGCCCTTGCGGTCACAACTGTCGCAGGTAGACTCGGCAGCTGGACACACCTGTGTTCCGTGCTGCCTACCACAGCTGTTGCTAAGGGAGCTGGGCGTGGGCATGGTGGGCATAGGCGTTGGGGCAGAGTACTTGTCTTTCTTGTATTGGGACATAGCCCGTAAGGCTGTAGGGGAGAAGGATGGCAGAGTTAGCACACCTGGCAGCCTCATAGGAGCGGCATACTGTCAATACATCCTTAAGAGAGGAGGAAGAGTCGAGGGAGGTGAGGCGTTGGACAAGCTCCTCGTCCTTAACACCCATCAGGATCACCTGCTTCAACTGGGTCTCCTCGCACTGCTGGTGATTACCGGGACATATGTCTATCTCTTCCGAGGCTCTCTTGAGTCGTACATGGAAATCGTCAAAAGTCTCGCCCTCCATCTGTCTACAGCTAAACACTTCCCTCCTGCGGAGAGCTTCATTCCGCTGACCTTTGATGTGCGGTTCTAGAACATCCAGTACCTCCTCTACAGACAACAAAGACGTCGGGGGCACTTGCAACGTGTGTTCCAACACATGCTGCGTTCCCAAAGACAGGCACATACACAGCTGAATGAGTTGTTTGGTCTGTGGCAAGTTCTGGAGATCCACCATTGTAGCATAATCAGTCCACCGTCGCCGCCACTCACGAAAAGTCTGGAAAGTCTCATCAGGCTTCAAGGTGGGTGGGGGTTGGACAACCACTTTGGTAGAGGGCGTTGACGAGGTATCTGAGCCAGTCGGTACCGTAGTAGTGGAAGGGCCAAGGGCTTGATTAGCAGTGAAGGTAGATATCAAACCTGCAAACCTTTCGTTATCTTCCAATCTCCTTTGGTGGTCTTCAGCACGTCTTCTCGCTTCGTCCTCGCGCCTTTCCTCCCTCATAAGCTTCATCAGAGCAATTATCTCTGAGGACGAGGCTGAGGGTCGGGGGGTGTGGCTAGGAGAGGGTGGGGCGTCGCGCACTGACTGGTCATCCATGTCTGTAGAGCTGTCATCCGTCTGACTCATCCGGGCGCTTGGGACACAACTGCGTGAGGTCCGGGGCAAAATTACTTTATCTGTATATTGTATCTCAAATCAGTGTTGACCGGTCAGCCCGTTGTATCAACCAGATCTGAGACAAAAAAATTAATTGAATGCACAGATAAGTAACTCAGATACCTTCCATATCAGGATAGGTTAAAGAAACTTAACTTGCATTCCCTAGAAAGACGAAGAGTGCGGGGAGATATGATAGAAGTATTTAAGTGGGTGAAAGGAATCAATAAAGGGGATATAGATAAAGTTCTTATAATATCCGAGCAGGATAGGACTCGGAGCAACGGATTCAAGTTGGATAAGTTTAGGTTTAGGAGGGAGATAGGAAGAAACTGGTTCACAAATAGGGTGGTGGACGAGTGGAACAAGCTTAGCAACTTTGTAGTAAGTGTGGGAACTCTGGAAAGTTTCAAAAGGAGGCTAGATAGATTCATCGATGATAGAGAGTGGTAGTAACTCTCGACAGGAGCTGCCATGCACAGGCCAACCGGCCTATTGCAGACTCCTTATTTTCTTATGTTCTTATGTTCAGTGTGTTCGGGCGTGGGTTGGTGTGTGTAGGCACGGTGGAGCGCGCGGAGGGAGGCGAGGCGGTGGGGGTTGAGCAGTGGGGGGTGAGTTACCCTTGAGGCAGCCTGGGACGGTCGCGCTGACGAACCACTCATCACAAATGCCCTATATCAGCCTTCCACCTTAGGGAAACCCTTAAAACAAGGACACACACTTTAACACTACACACACACGAGGGGCACTTAAAGACACTTCACAGGAAATTGCGATCACTGCACACTGCTCAAAACTCGTTGGTCATTCAAACAAATTTTTTGGGGAGACAATGGCGACGGATGACGTTGACGGAGGAGGTCTACCGGCCTTGATTTTACACGAATGCACCTATTTCCACTTAATCGATCACTTGATACTCACTGCGCCATGGAGATGTTCGGGGTACTTGGTTCTAACTACAGGAGCAAACATAAACACCTGTAGAGTTCTGTAGGTTCTTATTAACGGAAATATAAAAGGTGCGCTTACAAGCGCGGGTAGCCCTTACACTCCTATAGGGGTCAACTGACCTCACTCTGACCTCTCAAGCGACATGTAATAAGTGGTACATTAGCAGCTTCCAGATGTCGCCAGGCACATTTATCTAAGAGTGTGGTGACATGAAACAGGGGCATTGCCACACGCTACTGAATAGAGAAATAATGTGTATATATAGAGTACATACATGGTATACATACAACAGACATAATATACATACAACTAACATCACACAACCACCACACTAAAATCACTTAACCACCACACTAACATCACACAACCACCACAGTAAAATCATTACACTACAGTATACTCATACAATCACCACACTAACATCACACAACAACCACAGTAACATCACACAACCACCACACTAACATCACACAGCCACCACACTAACATCACATAACCACCACACTAACATAACACAACCACCACACTAACATCACACAGCCACCACACTAACATCACATAACCACCACACTAACATAACACAACCACCACACTAGCATCACCCAACCACCACACTAACATCGCACAACCACCACAGTAACATCATTACACTACAGTACAGTATACTCATACAACCACCACACTAGCATCACACAACCACCACACTAACATCACACAACCACCACACTAATATCACACAACCAGAATAGCAAGATCACACAACCACCACACCAAAAACCACCACATTAACATCACACAACAACCACACTAACATCACACATCCTCCACACTAACATCACACATCCACCACACTAACATCACACATCCACCACACTAACATCACAAAACCACCAAACCAACATCATACAACCACCACACTAACATCATACAACCCTCACACTAACAACCACCACATTAACATCACACAACCACCACTTACATCACACAGTCAGCACACTAACATCAAACGACAACCAAACTAACATCACACAACCACCACACTTACATCACAAAACCACAACACTAACATCATACAACCCTCACACTTACAACCACCGCATTAACATCACACAACCACCACTTATATCACACAACCACCACACTAACATTACACAACCACCACACTAACATCACACAACCACAACACTACTATCACACAACCACCACACTAACATGACACAATAGGGTGTGTCATAGGAGGGAAGATCAGCTAAAACTAATGGCCCATCACTTTTTTGGTAGATTTTAGTATATATAAACAGAAAATAATTTCAGTTTCAATATTTTGCAAGCTTTTGCTAGGTAAATTTTAGCGTGAAATTTATCGAAAATCTAACGTACAGCTGCAGTAGTGCATTACAATTAAATAGTGAACATTGCTTTCTGACTTCATTCTTTAACAACCCAACTAATGTAATATTTTTTTCTGTTTCAGATTCTGATGACGAGTAAGTTGGATAATATTTGCGATGGCTGCTTGTGTCAGGACGAGGAACCAAAAATCCAGCCATCTCAGTCACTATCTTGCCCTGGGAGAGAGCTCCTGAAGTCGGAGTTGCCTACATTGAGAGATGCTTTGAGATACGGTGTTTTAATCAGGCAAATCAGTGAAAAGAACCAAAGAACTTACACAAACAAAGATATTGCTAGTGATATGACCAAAGCTGTCTTGGCACAGTACACTCTGGCTAACGCTCAGTTCAAGCCTCCAGTCATAACAAGTCAGAAGATTAGTGAGAGACTGCTAGCCAGTTGGGAAAAGGCAAGAGATATCTCTTAAAAGAGGAACTTAAAAGTTATGACAGCTTTAAGCAAGCACCTGACCAGTTATTTGACATACTCATTTGCAAGTGCTCCAATTGTTCTCTGTCCTGAGTTTGGATGCGATCGTGACTGTAAATCCGAGGCCCACTTTCTCCTGTATTTGCAAGGCGTGGAACTGAAGCAAGATTCCTTGTGATCGAACCGGCATTTGTCAAAGCACAGAGAGAGAAGACTGGCAGGCAATATAGGGGCTCTCATGATTTCTAGCCAAGATATTCCGGAGTCCAAGAGACAGGAGGCTGCCACAGAGAGACAGAAGAGAAGAGTTGCCGAGGAAAAGAGACTTGAGAAGGCCCAGGGTGAGGTAAAAAAGGCCGATGATTGGAGTCAAGTTGATTCAGAGTTTAATGACTTCCCCATGGCTGATCCGAGTGCTGACCAGGAGAATGGTGACTTTGTCCCTAACCCAGAAAATAATAATCCCAAACCTTCCAGGCATAAGATTCGAAATAGGAAAGATATCCCGAGCATAGCTCTGGCCAGCATGCGACACCACACTGGTCTCAGAGAAACTGCAGAGATAGCAACAGCTGCCTGGATTGACGGTGGTTTGATAACACCTGATGATGTTCACCTGGTGATAGATCATAACAAAGTAAGGAGAGCTCAGGAGAAACTTGTCAGTAACCTAAAAGAGGAGTTTGATAAGGGGATAAGAGAAAATGGAATCAATTGTTTGTTCTTTGATGGGAGAAGGGATGACACTAAAGTGTTCATGAAAGTTGGAGATTCTGACAAGTTGTTCCCTGCCATGGTGAAGGAGGAACACTACTCCTGCTGCAGTGAACCAGGAGGGAAGTATTTGTGGCATTTCACTCCAGAGAAAGATGACATCAGGAAACCAGCTGAGATAGTGGCAGATAACATTGTGAACTGGCTAAGAGAGAGGAACGTAGACCAGACCCTGCAGGCCATTGGAGGGGACAGCACCAACACGAGCACAGGGTGGCAAGGGGGGGTCATACAGTGGATAGAGCGGAAGATTGGGAGGAAGCTGGTCTGGATTGTTTGTGACCTCCACACCAACGAGTTGCCACTCGGACATTTGATCCAGGAGCTGGATGGCAAGACTCTTTCAAACAACAGATGGTCTGGTCCTCTTGGCAAGATGCTGGACTCTGCCACTGAGTTAGAAATAAATCCGAGCTTTGAAAAAATCACAGTTGGCCCTCCACTAATTGAGCTTGCACATACTGTCATTGACGACCTGAGAACTGACCAGTACTATGGTTACATGACTTGCAGTGCCATCAAAACTGGGGTCATGCCTGATAGACTTGCTTACCTGCAGATAGGTCCAGTCTCACATTCTAGGTGGCTCACAACGGCTCTCAGGTTCTGCAGAATTTGGGTCGCTCATCATAAACTGAAAGGGAACCAGCTTCACAACCTGAGACTTATTGTCCAATTCATCGTGAGAGTCTACTTGCCAAATTGGTTCAACACCAAGGTCAAGTCATCGTTCTCCGAAGGTCCGAGGCATGTTCTCTTCCAGCTTGAGCTCCTGAGGAGTCAGCCAAGGAAGGTTGTTCAGATTATGGAGCAGACTGTGAGGAGATCTTCCTGGTATGCTCATCCCGAGGCAGTTCTGCAGACAATGCTCTGCAGTAAGGATGAGGAGGAGAGAAGAGTGGCAGTCAAAGACCTGGATATGAGATCAAGGGAGAGGATCTGGGCAGACGAATCAGCTGGTGACGATCTCCTTCAGGTCGTGGAAGACTCCTGAAGTCAATCTAGGTGCCAAGACCTCACGATCTCATAGATCTGGATAACATCCAGGCTGGCAGTGAGCCCCTCTACCTGCAGCCTCACCAATGTTCAAGTCAGAGCTTCCTGGACAACCCCATGCATGCTCCCTGCCTGGCCCTCGCACACCCAGAGTATAGAGCGTTGTGTACAGCAAGTGAGCGAGGCCAGCAGTCACGTATACAGCCAGGAGAGGAGGGAAGGCTACATCCGAGCTCAGGTGGTCAGCAGGGAGGTGATGAGTAGAAACAGAAGCAAGAAAGACATGTTCTCTATGGTGTGCAGCAACAACGGGTCGTAGTAGTAAAACCGGTTTTTGTATTTGATGATTTTGTTTTCTAAAGGAATATTAAATTTAATAAATGTGTCAAGATCATCTGTTTCACTATTCTGACCTGCTTTCATCCCAATAAATTAACCTGATACATTTACTTTACTTTAAATAAGCTATTTAGTGGTGTTGGTAAAAGGGTGGGAATACTGAATTTTCATAAGATTTCAAGTTGAAATTTACCTAGCAAAAAATGAAAACTTTTCAAATCTGAAGATATCACATGATTCTGCACATAGAACTACATCATTAATACCATGGGCCGATTTTTCAAACTCAAAAAAAAAAATTCGCCTCCGTATGACACACCAATGGTGATGATTCAGTGGATGGGAGAACACACAACTAAAAATAAAAACACAATTGCTATAAGATGAGGTTATAGTTAGTATATTACGTAGAATAATCAAAATAGGGAGTGAAAACAATATCTAATTGAACATAAAAAATGTTGAGGGTTTCTTGGAAAAGGCGACAGTGTCAGAGGACGAGAAAATAAAGTTTTTTTGTTATCTCTTTGTGTTAAGGAAATAGGAATAAAACGACTAAGAATTTCAGGGAATGAATGACTCTCCAACCTCCCTATGTACCGAAGGGTTAGTATACTGTGCTGCATCAATGATTTTTTTTAAATAAGATACATGATGAAATATGCTTAATGAAGTGAAAAACAATACGATATTGCTTGTGAGTGAGACGCCTAAATAGGCTAAACTGGAGCAGTCAGTTTGTCAGGAGTGTGTGATGCTATACTGGTTATCTAATATCTTTACGGGTGTACCGATACATGAAGTGGGAATAAGAATGGGTGAATATGGAGGGTAATTGAGACATAATAAAGCAGAGTGGAAGTTATCACGTTTATTACATTAAAAAGATGAGGGTTTGTCAGTTGAGTCTGAGGGAGAGTTGGAAAGAATAGTAGTATACGTTAATGAAGTTTATAAAGAAGAATGTTAAATATAAAAACTGAAATTAAAAAAGAATTATTATATTTGAAATGGTAGGCCTGTAACGTTCCTCTATGAAGAGCTAGAAGTCTTACCGTAGTGATCAGAAGAACTTACAGAGCCTTGAGGACAATAATTAACAACGGGAGTGCATGAAGGATGTATGGATGTGAAACTCCAGTCAAATATTTAAACAAAAACTGAAAATTAAAAGTTTAAACAACAAAGATGAACAATTACGATTCATTCTGGGGGTTTAGAGAAGTAACTGCGTGCCAAGAACGAGAGAGGTAGTAGGTAGTTGCCAGCTATCAAGCAGGGAGGTACTACCGCCTGGGAAGATATTGGAAGCATAATGTGTTGTCTAATGGTAGACCCTGCTGCCATATGGCATCACAAAAATGGTGATCAAATCCCAGGTCGCTCATTGGACTTTCTGCCTCATTTACACACAATTACAGTCTTAATTGTTTCTTTTACTTTGACAAAACAATATACATACAGTATATTGTTTTTCACTCTTGATATTTTTAAATTTTTTTTATTTATTTATGGCTCATTATTATTATTAATATTATTATTAAAAAAATATTAGTATTAATATTTTATTTTGTTATAATTGTTATTTATTTTTGTTAATATTCTTCTTCTTCTTCTTCGTCTTATTATTATTATTATTATTATTATTATTACAGTATTATTATTATTATTATATTATTATTATTATTATTATTATTATTATTATTATTATTATTATTATTATTATTATTATTATTATTATTATTATTATTATTATATTTTCGCCCCGAGGCCTTGATGTGGGTCATTAAAAATGACTTGTCCCCGGGTGAGCTAATGCCAGTAAAAAAAAAGAAAAAAAGAAGTTATATCACCTGATGATTTAACACCCTAGCACTACATGGGGGAGTTTAGGTAAGTTTGGATTGTTAGGTTAGTCTAGTGTCGATCAGGTTAGATTAGTTTATGTTAGGTTAGGTTAATTTGGTTGCGATTAATATTAGGGTGGTTAATCTTGAGGATGATGTTTAGGTGATCCTGACCAAGGCCGTGACAATGGAAAGTCATCATATGAAGAAACTCGAGCATATAAAACTCAAGCGTAAGAGAGAACTTTGGAATAACGACACACACAACGGTTGAACTTGAAAGCAAGAGACTAGAAGACCAAGGGATAACCAATCTGCAGTATGTAGGGTGAATGAATGAGATAGAAGAGACGTCACGTTAAGTAACTTCATCAACCTACGAGTACCCTGTGGGTCGTGTATAGCAAGATCAAAAGAAGAACTTAGACCTTGGTGTACAGTATATAATTATGTTAGGCTCAAAAATCTTATCCACTCACTAAGCGAGAAAAAAATGAGTAAAACGCGTTGTGAACGTTTAAAAATAACCAGAAACGAAATTTTGCACCTTGGGTTATCCCAATACCCACAACGCGTTTTAGATATTCTCGGAATTCCTCTAACCTAACCTAACCTAACCTAACCTATAGCGGTGTGGTAGTTTTTCGCTCTTTGAGCCTAATATATGCAGTACAAGTGGAATCGCTTCACACGCGGTATAGTTAGTATGAAAAAACATTATGACTTACCTTGGCTTGACGTGAAACATTAGGAATTAATAGAGGGCTTAAGCCTTCACTTTAACTTTATGTCATAAGTTACTTAAGTTGAGGATATGAGTAAGTGTTTTTGTGTTTGTACACAACACTTTTTGTTACCCGTTCCTGCCGTCGTTGTCTACTCTTGTCTTGCACCACTCTTCTAGTCCCCCCCGACACCTTCAACCCTTTCCTTGAGTTATCTCTGACTACTCATCACTTCCACACAAAATTAGGAAAGTATTAGAAGTGACTGACAGGAATATACTGAGAAATGCGTCCTGTAATTCAGTTATTATTTACTTCTTTTTGCTGGGTTATGTCATTCTTTGCTCAAACTCACACGGGAGGCGAGAAAAACCAGAGTCTTCCAATGGACAGCAGTAGTATGCTCACGTAAGGTGGCAGTGACACTGTGACCGTCGACGAGCATCCGCTGCTGCTTCAAAAGTTGTGCAAGACACCTAAAGTTAGTTGGTTCTTCAACGTAATTACAGGAAAGGCATTATCCCTCGTCTCGAACACATTAGAAATCTGTGTACAGTGTAGTATTACATCACCATAAACAAAGGTCAAATGTTTATTACTAAAATAACACACGCACCAAACTTCCTTATGTTGGTCTACTGAGTACATTATCTTATGAACATCTTCGGTTTTAATAAATGTGAATTAACTGTAACATTTTGGTAGACAGAATTTACTACAGAGATAAAAGTACGTTAAAAAATATAGTATTACAACAAAAAAGTTCGGTTATACCGATGAAGGGATCAACAATGAATAGCAATCCGTAAGACACATTATAGTAACAATGAAAATTTGGGGATCACCTAAATATTATCCCCAGGCTAAATTCTTCTTAACCTCTTCACTCCGGGACTCCACTTTTAATGTTATATTTCACTAACGCCAGATAGTATATATATATATATTTATATTTATATATATATATATATATATATATATATATATATATATATATATATATATATATATATATATATATATATATATATATATATATATATATATATATATATATATATATATATATATATGAATTTTCGTTAGTGTGTGTGTGTGTGTGTGTGTGTGTACAAAAAATACCTCACTAGTCGGGAATCGAACCCTACCCTCTGCATGTGAACAGGTAGGTTCACGTTGCTTAAAAAGAGGCGGATGAATAAAATTTGTGAGAACTATAACAAGACCTTGAATTACTTTTGTTCTTTTTGTAGCGCGGGGGTAGCCATCCCAGTTCACGCGCAGTGGTCTAGGGTTCGATTTCCGACTAGTGAGGAGTTGTTTGTATATGGAAGTCCGCGTGCTATATGCACTGATGAGATTATATATGTGTGTATCTTAATTAACTCAGCTTGTTATGTAATACACTGTATGTTTATTAACACGAGATACTTGACGTGTTTACATTTAACTAACTATTGTTGAATACAGTTTCTGTTACTTTGTGTAGATTTCCATTATCTTGCAAGTGCATGACAAATAAATTTTTAAGCAAAGATGTAGACGAAGAAATGTGAAAAAAAAACGAAGAGAACCTTACATAAAAATTAACAAAGAAATTCAAAGGGAATGCAGACAGGCCAAGAAAGATGATCTAGACAGGAATTGCATGGAGATGGAATATGATGACAGATGGTATAATTATAGGATAATGTACAGAAAGACTAAACAAATGAACCAGGAAAAAGGAAATAAATGGGGTAGGACTATTAAAAACAAAGACAGTAAAATTTTGTTTGAGGCAGTAATAAAAGGGAGATGGGCGGTAGTAAGCTGCTACCAAACAGGGAGGTACTTCCGCCTGGGAAGATATTGGAAGCATAATGTGTTGTCTAATGGTAAACCCTGCTGCCATATGGCATCACGAAAATTGTGACCCATTCCCAGGTTGCTCATCTGACTTTCTGCCTCATTTACACACAATTGCAGGTCTCATTTGTTTCTCTTACTTTGACAACACAACATACATAATATATATCGTTTCTCTCTCCTGAATTATTTTTTCATTTTTGTATTTTTTATGGTTATTATTATTATTATTATTATTATTATTATTATTATTATTATTATTATTGTTATTATTATTATTATTATTATTATTATTATTATTATTATTATTATTATTATTTATTATTATTTTATTTTCGCCCCCCAGGCCCTAATGTGGGTCAGTGACCTGTGCCAGGGTGGGCTAATCCCCGTAAAAAAAAAAGTAGAAGAACTATACAATGATAAGGATAGAGTAGAGGTAAGAAACGAAAACGAAATAAAGATCGAACTTCCAATTCTAGAAACAGAAGTTGAGGCAGCTGTTAGCAAAATTAAAAATGATAAGACTTGTGGGGATGATCAGCTTCCAGGAGAATTTATAAAACAAATGGGCAAGAATGGGATAAAATGTTTGATTAAAATATGCAATGCTATATATTTCAAATGAGACCTTCCCGGTGATTTCAAAAGGTGGTCAATATTTGTATTATTATCTAAAAAGTCAGGAGCCTTAGAGCGCACCCAGCTTAGCACAAAGTCATGCCTTCAAAGATTCATTAAACTTAATTTTGAGTAGAATGACACTTAGAATAGAACGTGAGTTATTTAAAGAGCAAAATGGATTTAGAAAGGAAAGGGAACTAAAGAAGTTATATTTGGTTTGAGAATTTTCAGTAAAAGGGCTTTAGAGGTCAGATGGAATTTATATATTTGTTTTGTTGCTTTAGAAGAATTTTTGTTTTTATAAACTTAAAAAAATTAGGCATTAATGAAGAAGATATTAGAATTTTAAAGAATCCTTGCTGGTACCAGGAGGCTGCAGTGTTAGTAAATAATGAACTAACTAATTGGTTCACAGTTAGACAGGGAGTAAAACAAGGTTGTGTTCTATCTCCAACACTGTATAATATATATACAAAATTCTTAATGAGAGAAGTTATAAGTGTTAGTAAAGGAGTAAATGTAAATGATAAATTAATATAAAATGTACGCTAGCAGATCATACTGCTCTTACCACATATAATGAAGAGACATAAAAAAGACTCGTTAACAGAATGGTGGAAAAGGGTGAAAAATGTGGTCTAAGAGTTAATGCTGTAAGAACTCAAGTAATATTTGTTGCCAAATTGGATATAAGTCCCCAAATAAAAATTATGGTAGGTAACAGGAAACTTAAAATTGGAAAATGTTATGTGTTTGGGAAGTAACATTAGCTGTGGTGGTAGATATATGGAAGCAAGCAAAAGCAGCATTTAATCTAAATGACCTAATGAAAAGGGATATTAACTTTACTTTGAGAAAAGGACTACTGAAAGGCTTTATATGGCAGGGACTGATGTATGGGTCAGGTGCTTGGACACATTCAGCAGACTCCAGGAAGAGGTTGGAGACCATTGAAATGTGGTGTTATAGGCGAATAATAAGATTAAGATATACTGACAGGAAAACAAAATTAATGATGAAGTTCTAATATTCTCAAACACATCAAGAGAAATACTTTAAATGTACAGATAAAGAAAAATTAGATATTTTGGTCATATAATTAGGGATGAGGTGATGATAACAAATATTAATGGGTAAAGTTAATGGTAGGTAGACCAGGGAAGACAGAGACTGGGATGGATGAATTAAATTAAAAATTTGGTCCCCAGAGAGATACAAAACCTTGGGGGATTGACAAAAACAGCTCGAGAACGTTTATGGTGGAGGACTGTGGTCGCCAACACTCAGATATGAGGACGGTACTCTGATTGATTGAAATAGCGGCCAGGAGTATGGTTGGGTCCTGATAGCAGCAATGTCAATGTGGAGTGCGTGGCAGTTATTCCCATAGTAACACTATTATAATTTTTTACGTTTCGACATGGAAAATATCCCACTTTTGTAGGTTTTCTCGCCATAGGTTACACATGCACATATCTAGTTCTCAGTGAGCATTACCTCCCCAGCATGAGAAAGACAGCTGGAACATCTCTTATGCACAGGTGTAAAGAATGGTAACATGGATGTTTTAAGCCACGTGGATAATAGGTTAACATATAAATTAAGTTATATTTCCTGTTGTTCTGTATTTCCCGAAAAAAAAACGTACGGGGATTTGAGTTGCAATTGATACAGAGGGAATATGTCTGAGTGATTGAGTCAATAGAAATCAATAAATCGAAGAGACTTCCTTATGTCTTCAGGCTGTCTTTACCATTCCTCCCAGCTTTCCTATCTTTCGGGAACCTAGTTTTTAATTCCCTTCATCCATCCTAGTCTCTGTCTTTCCCTGGATCTCGTACCTTCAACATTACTTATTAGAGGATATAGTTTATTAACGCGTTGGGTACGAAGGGTCTCTCTGTGCTCAATAAGATTGTTTGGGGTTAATCAAATATCAAACCTGATGTCTAGTAGTGGAGGGCTTATTGGATACGGTTTAGAATCAATATTTTTTCTTTAACCCTGACTATATGGCCAAGGTAGTAATGCTCACTGAGAACCATGTGTGTTGCATGTGTGTCCTATTGAAGTGACGTAAAAGATATAATACTGTTAAAAATTTCGTCTTGCATATGGCTTCCAATATGTTTGTAAACGGTTCACCCAAGATTTGATCTACGACCCGCACTTCATAGTAACATATAACATTAATGACGGTGTCTTAGGTCTTGATAGTGCAGGTGGTAGGGAGTGAAGCAGGATGACCAACTGTTGCAATTGTTTCATTTAAATGATCTAGACCACAATTAATACTCCTGAATTTCTAAGCATGAAATGTTACATCACAAAATAAGAGAACCAACGCTCTTTTGTCGAGCACCTTTGATTGACTAAAATATGTTATTCACGCTTAGTCTCTCAAACTTGTGGCTTAAGTAACATGAGGCAAAGCTGGCAATACATGACTTGCTTAATTTGTGAAATTTTACTGTTTTGGGACTAAGTGGTGTGAGATGATTCCGTGAGTGGTGATGGGGTGTGTTTGTGGTGGTATGGTGTGGTGTGGTGGGGTGTGGTGTTGCGGTGTGTTAAGTCTAGTGGTGGTCGTGGTGTGTTAGCTGTGATAATGATGTTAGCTGTGGTATGTGATATTAGTTGTGGTAGCGGTGGAGTTATATTTGTTGTGGCGATGGGGTTTATTAGCTGTGGTAGGGTGTGTTAGTAGTGGTGGTAGTGGTAGTGTTGAGGTGTTAGCTGTGGTGGTGGTGGTGAACGATTCTGTAGTTGGTTTTACAGTATTGCTAAGAGTGATATGGATTATTTTCTTTAATTAGTGTTCATACCTGTGAGTAGAGAGGACAGGTGTATAGTATGTTCCCACCCTCATTACCCCTACCACTCTTAATTAACAGGTGTGTTCTGGTGCCCTTATTATAGAATGGTGCAGCGAAGAATGACGACAATGATTCCGGGATTTAGAAACCTTCCATATCAAGATAGGTTAAAGAAACTAAACTTGCATTCCCTAGAAAGACGAAGAGTGAGGGGAGATATGATAGAAGTATTTAAGTGTGTGAAAGGAATCAATAAAGGAGATATAAAGTTCTTATAATATCCGAGCAGGATAGGACTCGTAGCAACGGATTTAAGTTGGATAAGTTTAGGTTTAGGAGGGAGATAGGAAGGAACTGGTTTACAAATAGGGTGGTGGACGAGTGGAACAAGCTTAGCAACTTTGTAGTAAGTACTGGAACGCTGGGAAGTTTTAAAATGAGGCTAGATAGATTCATGGATGATAGAGAGTGGTAATAACTCTCGACAGGAGCTGCCATGCACAGGCAGACTTCTTATTTTCTCATGTTCTTATGTTCTGATGTTAGTCCTCAATTGTACCACTACAGGTATCACACTGACACGAAATCCTCGTATCTAAAAAACCTTGAATAGCTTTACTAGGTTTGCAATTTACTCTAACAAGAAGTTGGGGATAAAATTCACGTAATAATTCATTGAATTTTTATTTTATAGTTTTCTATTTAGGGCAAAATTGTTCCTTCCAGTATATGTAATAGGGAAGTTGTTGAAGGCTCTGGTAACGGTGATAGTCGGCTGCTTTGAAGAGTATGAATTTTGAGAGTTGTTTGCCAGTGTAAATGTCGATGAAAATTTGGGGAACTATTTGCTATAAGAGTCCTGCTTTGGAATTGTAGTTCCATGTGTAAGTTGGAGTGAGTTAACCGGGTTATCAAAATGGAAATATAAATATATTTTTTTTACTGTCTACGAATAACTGTAGTGAACTTTGTATTGACGCGTGTGTGTACTGTACGTAGGTTCTCTTTTCATGTGAAGCTATTGTTCGATATATCTATCTTGATGTTTAGGAATATAATTTTATGATCTTTTTTGCAGTCAGAAGTGAACTGGTTCGAAATTCAAGTAGTCTAAGAGCAATGCGATGTGATGAGTGGACTTATATCTTCTATACAGTAATGCTTTATAATTATGTATCTGGACATCCTGCACAAATAGTTTGATGGAATGACAGAAGTGTGTTGGTGAGTGTGGGTCCTGGTGGCTACCCCATCTATCTGACTGTACTATTATATGTAGAAATATAAAATGAAATCATTGGCAGCCAGAAAGAGAAGTTTATGAAATAGGGATGAGATTAGGCCACTTATGATTTGGTCATAAACAGATGTATCCACAAAATCTTAAAGTTTAATCCAAGGAATTACAAAACTAATCCTTGCCTGTGTATTGATTAGTGTATTGCCTGTGTATTGGTTACAGGACAAGATATTTTGTTAAACTGCAATTAAAAATCACTCTACCTAACAAAATGGCCCTGGTTAAGCAGCCTTCTTTGCAAACATTCTGGAGTCTGTACATGACTCCAGCTTCGGCGCCAGACACGAACAGTTTAGAATAAATAATATCGTTAAGAATACCCAGTGCTATCATTTATTTAAGGCACCAGTTGATCTTGTTCTCTTGTCTAAGGAAAAGGGTCATCATCAATTCCTTCTAACTTTGGTGTGATCACTTAAAATTGTTGACTCCATGTTAACATTCCTTTTATCAAGTAAAACTACAACATTGCTCTCATCACGCTTCAAAAACCACAATACTGCCATCAGAAGCAGGCGTCAAATTTTAAGCTATCAAGAATCTTGCTAATAGATAGATAGATATAGACAGACAGACAGACAGACAAACAGACAGACAGACAGACAGATAGATAGATAGATAGAGAGATAGATAGATAGATAGATATATATAGATAGATAGATAGATAGATAGATAGATAGATAGATAGATAGATAGATAGATAGACTACCTTTGCCCAGGTGTTTGTATTAAAGTTTAATAATACACAGAGTGAAACATAAAGGTTGGTAACCTAGCACCTTCACGTACCTCACCTGCATAAATCAAAGAAGATGACCGACTTTACTGTACGAGGAAATCATCACATGAGAGGAATATTTACAATAATAATGATAATAAATGTTTTTTATAAGTGAAATAAACGACAATAAATATTACTGACTTTATATAACACTGTACAAGTGCATAATAAGTATAAAATAAATAAATTTACATAATCCTCAGTATAATAACGTTGTTCCTGGGTAGTGTGGCACCTTCATGGGTAGTGTGACACCTTCTTGAGTAGTGTGTCACCATATTGGATAATGTGGCACCTTGATGGGTAGTGTAACACCTGACGGAGTAGTGTGTCACCATCCTGGGTATTGTGACACTATGCTGGGTAATGTGGCACCTTCCTGAGTAGTGTGCCACCATCCTGGATAGTGTGGTAACTTCTTGGGCAGCAAAACTCGGCACCTCAGAGTTCATCAACAGCGCCTAGGTGTCGATATTTCATGAATAATAATTCCAGTGTTCGCAAGAGGTCAAGGAGTTCCCATACACACATAATCCACCTCGCAGTTTCCATCCTTGGTCCTGACCTGACAGCGTTTATCACAATTCCGGAGAGTTGCGTCAATTGAGGTGGGATTCGCTGATCTGCGTACAAGGTGAGTGACTCCTTGGCTTCCCATGGTACGTGTTCTTGCGGATATGGACAACATGCAGAGGAGGTCGGGCGTGCAGAAGTTTTGATGGTCGCGGACTTCACATGGGTTGTGACAGGGTCGGTCGTATAAAGGGATCCTCCTCCCGGATACCAGAGGACCAGCCATTATCACCACACATAAGAAGAGGACGATGACCCTCTGGGGACGCATCTCTCGTCTTCTTGGTTCTTCACACAGCGTCTTGGGCGTTGAAGGCTATCACTGCCAATGAAATTCCTCGAGCTGTGGTAGTTGGGATCACTGTCGGTAAGCAGGTAGTCTTCAACAAGAAAGAAATCCTTGAGTCGATCCGCCGTGAATCAGATGCTGCTGCGTCTACGGGTTCGTCAGTGGTAATGGAATGTGAACAAGCGGGGTGTGTCTTATATAGGCTATGCTATAGGACGCTTATACTTGACGCTGGGGAGTAACCCTGGCGCTTCCTCAGTTATCAAGAACACCGTGACGTCATTTTCTTAGCACTGCTGTTCTGAGTGCCGGAATGAAGGAGCCCTCCCCCATACACACTATCTACTTGCAGTTGAAGGAGAGCGAAAAAAATATAAAAAAATATTGCGAGGTGTTGTCATGATCGACCACCATGACCAGAGCCAAGAGTGAAAAGGGTAGTTGTATTTATTCATTGTATTTCCTACTAGCTTATGTTTCCGTTTCGCTTCACCCCCCCCCTCTCTCTCTCTCTGTCTCCCTCTGAAACAAAGCTCCCCCTCTCTCTCCCTCCCCTGAAACAACGCTCCTCTCTCTCTTTATCTCCCTCTGAAACAAAGGCCCCCCTCTCTCTCCTCTATACCTCAAACAACACCCCCTCTCTCTCTCCCCACTGAAACAACGCCCCCCCTCTCTCTCTCTCCCTCTAGTAACGCCACCTCTCTCTCCCTCTGAAACAGCCTTCCCCCCTCCTCTCACCCCTCCAAAAACAACGCCCCTCTCTCTCTCCCCTCTAAAACAACACCCCCTCTCTCACCCCTCCAAAAAACAACGCCCCCTCTCTCTCTCTCCCTCTGAAACAACGCCCCCCTTTCTCTCTCTCCCTCCTGAAACAACGCCCTCTCTCTACCTCTGAAACAACGCCCCCCCTCTCTCTCTCTCTCTCTGTGAAACAACTCCCCCCTCTCTCTCTCTCCCTCTGAAACACTTATCCCCTCTCTTTCTCTCTCTCCCTCTGAAACAACGCCCCCTCTCTCTCTACCTCTGAAACAACTTGCCCTCCCTCCCCTCTCTCCCCCCCAAAACAACGCTCCCTACTCTCCTATTATCTTTGTTCTATCTCACTTTATTGTCCAGTCTGTCTCTCTATCTGTCTGTCTGTCTGCTCTCTCTCTCTCTCTCTCTCTCTCTCTCTCTCTCTCTCTCTCTTTATTTATTTGTCTATTTGTCTGTCTGTCTCTCTCATGGCGTCACAGACTTACCTAGAAGCATCCGGCCTCCTCCAAGGGAGTAGAGCCGTCAGTAGGAAGGTGTCGTTTACAGTGCATGCGTGTATTTGTGTATGTGTATGTGTGTGCGCATTTGTCTATATGTATGTGTGTGTGTATTTGTGTATGTGTGTGTGTGTGTATATAAGTGTATGTATAGGTATATGTGTGTGTATAAATCTATGTTTAAGCGTGAGTCTGTGTATGTGTAGGTGCATGTGTATATGTGTATTTGTATGGGTGTACAGTAGGTAAGCACACTATAGACACTCCCCTCAGCCATTACCCAAAGCACCAGTGTCACGCTCCCCACTCCAGGCATCACCCCAGGCACCAGTGTCACGCTCCCCACCCCAGCCATTACTCCAGGCACCAGTGTCACGCGCCCCACCCCAGCCATCACTCCAGGCACCAGTGTCACGCTCCCCACCCCAGCCATCACTCCAGGCACCAGTGTCACGCTCCCCACCCCAGCCATCACCCCAGGCATCATCCCAGGCACCAGTGTCACGCTCCCCACCCCAGCCATCACCCCAGGCACCAGTGTCATGCTCCCCACCCCAGCCATCACTCCAGGCACCAGTGTCACGCTCCCCACCCCAGCCATCACTCTAGGCACCAGTGTCACGCTAACCACTCCAGGCATCACCCCAGGCACCAGTATCATGCTCCCCACCCCAGGCATCACCCCAGGCACCCGTGTCACCTTGTATGACACCTTTATACGCGATATGATTACATAGACGTCATTTACCAAAATCATAAACGTTCATATTCCCAAGAATTTAGACGTTGTTAACAGGAAACTAAAACATTGTATACAAATTTCCTTATGTCGTTGATTTAGGAAGTCTGGACTGTTTATTTTATCGTTCCTATTCTTGGAAAGAGACTTTTAATTTTCCCCGATATAACTTATTTTACTCACGACTTCTTACTCATGATAAACGTGTCACCACAATATACGAACGTGTAGTTTCCTTCATTAATATTCGTATTCCTGTTGGGTTTTTTAATTGTTTTTGTTTATCTATTGGTTTAGATTATTTATCATCGTTTAGAGTAAGAGCTTATTTGTACATCTGTCATATATGTATTTAAAAAAAAACGTGAAGATAACACATCTGTTTCAAATTTTACATCTGGGCATTAACCTCCTTCTGTACCGAGTATTACTTCTTTTATCTCCCTGGGTAGAGGTCGTCGAGCTCAAGAGGATGAGTCATTGCATCCAAAGGGTTAAGATATCATACTCAATGTGGGAATTCATTATACCCTGAGGGTTTAAAGTAATCGTATATAAGGGGTTAGGATATCATAATGAATGGGCTTACTCAATTGTACTCAAAATATTGATAAAAGATAATCTGTTGCAAGAAATTCCAAAATTACTTAATATTCCAAATTTTCAATTAACCTTGATCAGAAGAAAGTGTTAATACAAACAACGTAACTCAGTCTGTGAGCGGCGGGGGACAACAGTAATTATATAATTTGCCCAACAAGAGGGTTAGTTTATTAGGCACCCCCTTGCATCCTGTGCAAGGCGTAGCGATCAAAAACGTTTACAGTGACCAGCAGAGAAGCCCACACAGTTCATGCTTTCCTAGTTGACTCATGCCTTTAGGGCGTAAGCACCTGAAGAGTGCCGATTTCATCGGCAAGTTATATATAGTGACAGGATGAGTGTGTGGAGGGAGAATTCCCTTACAATACATCTGTTTATGGCAAGGCAAGCCAAGTCCCTAATAAGGCAAATACCAGGCTTGTCTGCAGGAGAAGTGATATTGGTCAGGAGGAAGAGGTGTTAGTGACGGCTGGGGACTGTGCTGTGGTATGATAGGCAGGAGGAGTGATATTGGTCAGGAGGAAAGGGTGTTAGTGACGGCTGGGGACTGTGCTGTGGTAGGATAGGCAGGAGGAGTGATATTGGTCAGGAGGAAGGGGTGTTAGTGACCACTGGGGACTGTGCTGTGGTAGGGAGGCACGAAGGCATTGTCAGTATTAAGGAACAGACGTTTTAGTGTGAGTTTGATAACGTGTGTCGGTAGTATGCAGCGACGAGGAGGAGGTCGGGAGATTGATAGGGGACGTCCTTCTTGGTGGAGATACGTAGTCAACGTACATGTTATCGGTATGGTCCAAAGGCGCGGAGAGCTGGAGTGGGGAGGGGGGGGATCTCGCGTCCCCTGGTCCAACAGAGAGCCCTGGTGAAGACATTCCAGCGACAGGAGTAGGCAAGGCCTGCAGGGGGTGGGGAGGTTGAGGCGCGAAGTAGACAGTGTCGTGGTGCGGGGATAAGTCAGGCCGACGCGCTGGGAGAGCAGGGTACGCCTGGTCAAGCCAAGAGGCTGTGGGCAGTTGGGGCTCACAGAGAGCACCATGAGGCGCTCTAGGTCGGTGACGACGGCACGCAGGGATCCAAAGAGGCCAAAGAGATGCTCAAAATGGCTCTGTGGTTTTTGAAGGAGGGTCATGAATTGTATCACCTCGCCAGAGGAGAGTTGGGGGGGGCATAGGTGGTAGCCTGTTGAGCCGAGTAGAGACGGGTAAGAGGCGGAGCGTCAGCATGGCGTTGGGGTGGCGCCGGAGCTGATGGTGGAGAGTGGCGTGTGATATCAAGATGAGGCCATACCGGGGCAGGCGTGGCCCGGGGCAGAGAGGGGAAGGTGAAGGTGTCAGCAGAGCAGGGCTGCCCGGTAGATGTCAGAGGAGGAGATTGTGGGTGAAGAGACCTTGGGAAAGGAGGGGGGGGGGGTGGTAATTGTCTCCAGGAACAGTCGGACGTTTTGGGCAGTGCCGGGAGTCAACATTGTGCCGGCCACGACAATTGCAGCACATGGGTTCAACTACCAGGCCCACACCACCCCCATCACGGTGGTCTCTGATTTAACCATGGAACAGCCATCCCAACCATCGAGCAAGAAAACCATTTTAATCATAGGCTCGACCAGTACCAGAACCCTACACTACTTGAAGCTCATCCCGACATCAGAAGGACGAAGCGACTCAGGGGCAAGAACGCAGTCCTTGCAGACTGGGTTAACTCGGAGGACCCACCCAAGTCCATTCGAGTCCGTGGTGCCTATCGGACTCTGAAGGTAACTCTCTATCAGCCCCCTATGCGGAGGTGTTACAATTGTGAACACTGGGGCCATGTGGGCCGATTATGCCCCTCTACCAAGCCGTGGAGTGGTCTCTGCCCAGGAAAACATGCAACAGAGGCTTGAGAATTAAAGTTGTTCAGGGGTAACTATTCAACAGAGGTGTGTTAACTGCAAAACAGTTGGAGTTCCTGCATGACACCCTGGCTGTCATAGAGCTCCTACACCCCCTCGGCGCCCAAACCTACCAACCAGGCAGGCCTCAAGAAGCCCTACTGCTGCTACGGTATTCCCTATGGCCAACCGCTGGCCCACCCTCCCCACCAAATCCCCAGGATCATCACCAGCAGTCAACGAAAGATCAGCATGGGGCAACACAGACGTACTGACACAACAGGTAGCTGCCAACACACCCCGTGAACACGCGCTAAAGGAAGAGATCAATGATTTGAAAAATTAAATTATAGCTCAATTTGCAGCTCAAACTGATATGTTAAAGAACCTCGGTTATGCACTACAGAAAAAGAATACCACCAACACAGTGCAGGAGCTTTGGAAAGATTACAATCAAACTGAAAACATTCAAATGTCAGTACTCAAGATCCACCAGGAACTAACGTGCACGCAGAGAAAAACAGTGATACTGTTATCAGTTCTACTGATCCCTTTGTGGACATAGTCAGTGAAGATGAACAAACACAAACAGAAAATGGTGGTGATGTTGGTTGAGTGTAACCAAAGTGTGTTGATGTTTGCCACTGAAATAGATCAACCGGAGAGCAGTACATGCTCCAGGAATCTTTCAAAAACATTAAAAAGCCTCCTGCCGGCAGAAGGGAAAGGCAGCATGGAAAAAAAACAGTATCATACAGTGCCTTCAGCTTCTTTCCAAATATAATACAAATGGCCAGTGTTAATAGTATACAAAGATATAAAGAGGTGAATGATGATGAGTTGGAACATCTCATCCATCAGAAAACGATACCCTGACCTACACCACAAAGTTATGACTGAAGACATCGATATTGTGTGAATGCAGGAGTGTCTCACACCTAATGGTAAGCCCCCACCTAGTCTGCCTAACTATGTGCATTATGATCCTAGTTCTACTCACACATGTTTGATGTATGTTAAGAAGTCACTACCGCATGTACATCTTATATCCAAAAAGACTACCAGCATTCAGTACCATGGGATCACTATCCACCTGGGCAACTCCACACTTAACGTGCTAAACGCCTATGCTCACTCAAATCAGCTTCAGTACAACGATCTTCCAGTTTTTGTACACATTGAGCCCACTGTCCTAACTGGTGACCTGAATACTAGCCACAAGAAATTAAGTGACCCCACCACTAACACCAATGGTAGGAGACTTATCTCACTTCTTAACGCATATGAATATGCTCAAATTATAGGTAATAATGAACCAACACACATCTATGGCGGGGGTCTAGACAAGAGTATTGCCTTTAATCTATCATACACAACTCATAGCTCTGATGTTGTCACTGATCTTATGTCTGATCACAACCCAATCCAAGCTAGTTTACATGTAGCCAATTCCACCCCCACTGGTGAAAAACTTAACAGGCATAGACTCACAGTTACAGTAAGTAAGAACATGAAAACCAGTTCATTGACTTCATCCATGACTGGTACAAGGATTACAAGCCTGACAACTACCAAAGTCTCCATGATGATCTGATAGATAAGACTTACATATACTTCACCAACAATGCCTCCACCAAAAATAAAAAGAAGATAAAACGGAGTCAGCAACATGGGAACAGGCAATAGCAGTGCTATGATGACCCCAAACAGAAAAAAAAACTCAGGGCTAGAGTCAAGAGGGTGGGTAAGGGTTATACACAAATTAGAACACCTCAAATTCTACAATTGCATCAAGCCTCCCGTGCTGCTGCCAGGGAACGTGTAAACGAACTCAAACAAAATGCATGGGAGACATATGGAAAAACCTGAATCAACACACATCTCTCAGCAAAGCCTGGAAAGATATAAACACAATCAGAGGTAAAAATAGTAGACGCGTCTCCTATTCAAACCATCTGCAAAAGTCGAATGAGCTAATAACAAAGTGGGCTCATGTCTCTAGCTATGACATGTTACCAACTAGGACTCGAGGACTCCTTGATGCAAAGGCTGCAGAGAAAAGTAATCTCATTAACTTTATGCTTGGCAAACGGCACGATGAGTGTGCTGTTCCATATACTGAGTGGGAGCTTGACGCCGCCCTCGCCAGAGGTAGGTCTACTGCCCCTGGAGAAGACGGAGTCACCTACAAAATCGTTCGACTACTACGGCTGCCAGGCAATCCATTATTGGCATGGTACAATATGAGTCATGCCGAGGGTCAACTACCCATATCATGGACCAACAGTATTGTTGTACCAATACCGAAACCAGGACAGCCTGATGCTTTTCGTCCCATATCACTAACCAGCTGCCTGTGTAAAACCTTTGAAAGAATGGCTCTTGGCAGACCTTTATATAGAATCAGAGAACACATGCCTCCTAACAGGGCTTCACCCCTAGCAAATGTGTATAGAATTGCATGACCGAAGTCCTAACTGTGCATGGGGATGAAAGGCACAGATACACTTCATTTCCTGACCTAAAACCTGCATTTGATATTGCCAATAAACAACCGATGTTGTACGAACTAGCCAAAATGGATATAGGAGGTCGACTGTTACACTGGATAAGTGGTTACCTAACCAACAGAAGGGCTGCTGCACTGTTTTAGGGTTTGTTACGAACCACGCCACCAATTGTCATGATCCACCTACCCAGCACTACGAACCACGCCATCTATTGTCCTGATCTACCTACCCAGCACCAAGAGCAACGCCATCTAGGGACGAAACCCGAGTATGACAACTCTTAGTTACCACTCCAGGGTTTCCATTCTCCATGTCCTGGTTGTTGCGTCACCTCCTACAAGTCTTCTTCATCAACTCCAGTTCGATGAGAGTTCAGTTCACTCTGGGAAGTGACCACGGGATCACCTATCCTGGAAACCTACAGCACAGTGACTACCTACCGTCTTCTACAATACTCAGCCTTTCTCGTCAGCCATCTCAGCTCCGCACTTAAGTATTTGTAATCTTATATTGCCTCCCCACCTCCACCTTGCTTCAAAATTATTGTATGTTGTATAAATATGTATATATTGCGTATGTTTAGGTTAAGTATGGTTAAGGGTAAATTATAGAAAGCTGAATATTTTGTTAAGGGATTTATGGTACTTTATTATACACAACAAAAACTCGCATCCTTTGTCTACTCTTTTATAGTTCGGTTGTCTTTGTTTTTTTATTATTGTTGCCTGTTGGGATCTGGGTAGACTTTTAACTATATTCTAAATCCCCAACTCGTAACAAATGGCGACCGTGACAGGACACAACATTAAGTGCCATATTCCTTCCTCCCTTCTAACTCCTTGTTAATTATTCCTCCCAGTCACTTCTGTTCACAATTGCTTTACCGTGGTTTAAAGTTTCCTTCATATGTGTGTGCATATATTGGTATTATCGTACAGTAAGAGTGACAGACGTAGGATATTAGGTTCCAAGTGTTATAAGGCTTACCTGTTATTACACGTGGCAGTCGTGTAGTAAGTCTTATCGAGTGTAGGGAAGAATCCGGATCTGTTTAATGCTGCACCCTCGCTCCAGAGTAGGCTGTTCCATAGTCACTAGTTTAGGGTGAAGTGATATCTTGGGATGCCCCGCTCTACCAGGACCCCATAATTATAAAGCCTCAATTATTGTTCTTCTCATTATCTCTTTCGGGGTCAATAATCAAGTAACTCAAGGGTTGTTAATCCGAATCTTTATATTAATGCCGAAATACGCCCTTCCTGTTTCAAGTATCCAAGAGTTGTTAATCCGGATCTTTATATATAAATGCCGTAATACGCCCTTCCTGTTTACTCAGGGTTGTTAATCCGGATCTTTATATTAATGCCGTAATATGCCCTTCCTGTTTACTCAGGGTTGTTAATCCGGATCTTTATATTAATGCCGTAATACGCCCGTCCTGTTTACGCAAGGGTTGTTAATCCGGATCTTTATATAAATGCCGTAATACGCCCTTCCTGTTTCAAGTATCTCAGGGTTGTTAATCCGGATCTTTATATTTATGCCGTAATACGCCCTTCCTGTTTCAAGTATCTCAGGGTTGTTAATCCGGATCTTTATATAAATGCCGTTCTACGCCCTTCCTGTTTCAGGTATCTAAGGGTTGTTAATCCGGATCTTTATATTAATGCCGTAATACGCCCTTCCTCTTTCAAGTCTCATATCCTTATCTAAGGATCTTATCAGAAGAACAATATTCAGAAGTGAAATTTCCCTAGGTATAACTTGGTAGTCCTGGAGGAGTGGAAAAGCAAGATACCATTTCACATCTTGAAGCATGTGGAGGAACGTGGAAAGGTTAATTTAGGACGTGCGGCTGAGCTGGCTGATGCGTACGCCTTACTGGTGGAGTCACTGTGCCATAGGGGACGTGGTACTTTCCGGCATGTTAGGTCCTCCTCTGATGATAACCTTGGGGACGTGAGTGGTAGGTCGAAAGGTCCCACACCTACCCCCCCCCCCCTGATGCAACCAAGTTTAATTGTTCTTACTGTAAAAACCCAGGCCATACGATCCAGACTTGTAAACACCCAAAGTGTCGAATTGCTAAAAGTAGTGCCCTGGATCCCAAATCCAAACCAATAGCAACCACCAATGTGGAAAGGCCCCATCAGGATCTCTTCTCTTCATTCACCTATGAGGGAAAATTTTCAATCATAGAGGGGTCTCGTTCTTTCCCTATTCGTATACTACGTGATACGGGCGCAGCACAATCTATCCTACTGTTTAACGTCATTCCTGATATATCTACAGCATTTACTAATGAGTGTTCTAATTTCAGATCTCTCATCCCATTCTTCCTATCCCTTAGCTAAAGTGCACCTCCAATGTCCCTTGATTACTGGGGAAGTGCAAATAGCCATTAGGAAAGATCCAATGCCTGTGAGCGGCATTCATTTATGATTGGGTAATGACTTGATAGGAGATCTAGTGGTTCCCAACATAAAGACAGTCGACTCTCCCTTACCTGTCAACTCCACCACTGACCTTGAAGAAACTATTCCTCACCTTTTCCCATCATGTGCTGTCACCCGGTCACAGAGTGTGCGAAATGGGCCCTCTTCATCTAAAACCACCTCCAATATCTTCCTACCCACAGAAGATCTGTACAATAAGACCATTAGTAAGGATGAGCTCATTAAAGCCCAACAATCTGATCCATCTTTTTTCAAATAGGTGATGAAAGACCTCAGTGTGGACCATTGTACATCTTCGGCTTACCACCCACAATCCCAAGGTTGCTTGGAACTGTTCCATCAAAACTTTCAAATCAATGCTAATAAACTATCTTCCCTCAACTATATAGTCCATACTCCTGATCGCAGAAAAGATTCACAACTTGTTCACATTAATCTCATGAAACTTTACCATTCCAGGCAGTCAGAGGAAGACATCCCAGAGGCTATAAGCCTACCTGTATTGCATACGGTTTAGTCAGGGCCGGAGCCGGAGACAGATGACATGGACCTATTGGAGGATTTAGACTTCCCTCTACCTAAAGAAAACCCTGCTAACAGTCACATACTCAACAACTTGGATGAGTATTTTTCTGTTCTGAATCCATCTCAAGCAAAAGATCTCACTAAGTTATTATCAACATTTTCTAAAGTCACGTCAGACCTCCCAGGGTTTTGCAATATACTTAAACATGATATTAAGCTAATCTCAGATGATTTACAACCCATTAGGCAATCAGCCTATCGACTAAATCCACAAAAAAGAGAGATTATGAAAAAGGAGGTAGACTTTTTGTTAAAACATAACTTAGCTGAGCCTAGTACCTCCCCCTGGGCTTCACCTTGCCTTCTCATTCCAAAACCCGATGGCACTTTTCGTTTCTGTACCGATTATCGTAAAGTGAACCAGGTCACTGTCTCAGACTCCTACCCTTTACCTTTGATTGAAGATATAATAGACAGCATAGGCTGTGCAAAATTTATCAGTACGGTGGACTTATTGAAAGGATATTATCAAGTGGGACTCACGAATAGGGCAAAAATAATTTCAGCATTTATAACTCCATTTGGTCTTTTTCAATATTTGGTTATGGCGTTTGGCTTTTCTAATGCTCCGGCCACGTTCCAGAGGGCCATCAATTACCTGATTCAGGGCCTAGGTGGGACGTTCGCCTACCTGGATGACTTGGTGGTGGTGTCGGACGGCTGGGACGAACATCTGGTGCGTTTGGAGATAACTGTTTGCACGACTGCAAGAGACTGGATTCTCCATAAACCTGGCTAAGTCTGCTTTTGGCCGGGCCTCAGTGACTTACCTGGGACATATCGTTGGGCATGGTATGGTGAGACCCAAGGACGCAAACGTTAAAGCCATCTTGTCCTTCCCCACTCCAAGGACGAGGAAGGAACTCATGCGCTTCCTGGGGATGTGCGGCTACTACCATCGGTTCTGCAGTAACTTCTCCAGCGTGGCCGGACCCCTCACAGACCTTACCAGTTCTGCGGTCCCTTACATCTGGAACCAGAGGTTCGACCAGTCTTTCCACCGCCTCAAAGCCTTCCTTGCCTCCAAGCCTGTAGTCTACCCCCCTGACTACACCTTGCCCTTCCATCTGCAAATCAATGCTAGCGGTGTCGGAGTGGGGCTGTGCTCCTACAACCCGACCCAACCACTGATGTCCTTCACCCTGTGGCATACTACTCCGCCAAGTTGAAAAAACATCAGACCAACTACTCGACCATAGAGAAGGAGGCCCTGGCTCTGGTGTTGGCAATAAAGAAGTTTGAATGTTACCTCCAGTCTTGCCCACAAACAACCTTAGTCTTCACCGACCATAACCCACTCACGTTCATCCAAACCAACAAGACCTCCAACCAGCGAATCCTCCACTGGGCTCTCCTCACCCTGCCCTATCATCTTCAAGTCCGGCACATAAAGGGGGTGGACAACCTGATTGCGGACTCCTTATCCCGAGCTCCAGTAGAAATGCAGCAGCTACTCTCCAGACGCACCAGGTGATCACCTCCTTCGCGCCCGCGCTATGGAGGTCTTTGGAGGGGGGGGTGTGTTACGAACCACGCCATCAATTGTCATGATCTACCTGCCCAGCACTACGAACCACGCCATCTATTGTCCTGATCTACCTACCCAGCACCACGAGCAATGCCATCTAGGGACGAAACACGAGTATGACTAGTCTTAGTTACCTCTCCGGGGTTTCCTCTCTCCATATCCTGGTTGTTGCGTCACCTCCTACAAGTCTTCTTCATCAGCTCCAGTTCGATGAGAGTTCAGTTCACTCTGGGAAGTGACCACAGGATCACCTATCCTGGAAACCTACGGCACAGTGACTACCTACCGTCGTCTACAATACTCAGCCTTACTCGTCAGCCATCTCAGCTCCGCACTTAAGTATTTGTAATCTTATATTGCCTCCCACCTCCACTTGCTTCAAATTATTGTATGTTGTATAAATATGTATATATTGTTAATGTTTAGGTTAAGTATGGTTAAGGGTAAAATATAGAAAGCTGAATATTTTGTTAAGGAATTCATGGTACTTTATTATACACAACAAAAACTCGCATCCTTTGTCTACCCTTTTATAGTCCGATTGTCTTTGTTTTATTTTTTGTTGCCTGTTGGGATCTGGGTAGACTTTTAACTATATTCTAAATCCCCAACTTGTAACAATATATATATATATATATATATATATATATATATATATATATATATATATATATATATATATATATATATATATATATATATATATATATATATATATATATATATATATATATATAAATGTGACACAGCTCACTTTACATATATTTTTGACACCTCACGAACGCACAGGACTGACGACGCTAGCCTTCCCTCCCCACAGACAGTGTGAGTGACCCACACAACTGCGGAGGAAGCGCTAACTGTTGTCCTTCCTGACGTGGTAGTGTCATGATCGTGATGACGGCTAACCTGAAAACCTTAAGGATTCATATTACGTTCAAACGTCCACAAAACCTTCCGAGTCCCCCAGTGGAAACTTCCCCCGTTTTCTCTGTTTCCCCGTCTTTGTCTTAAGGGAACTTTGAACATAATCCGCGGATTTCGTAGCAGACGCTGTGTGTTGGGACCTGTTGCCATCCAACCCTTTGTAATCAATATAATTTTACTTTTGATAGCTGAGTCAGAGCATTGTTAGTGAGGATAATAGTAGGGAATGAAACTGAGTTCATAGTCTCAGTTTCAACGTCAGAGTGTACAGTAAATTAATTCATCGAAATAGAAGTAGGTGGACTGCCTGGCCTATTTTGAGTGAAGGTGCCGCGGGCATTTCTACCGTTAGTAAGTGCCCGTCCCTTCATCCATACAGGTATGCCATTCCACTCTGTGTTATAATTCGCCCTTCTTTAAGTGATTTGACCCAATTAATAGTTGATTGTGCAAGTGTTACAGTAACGTAGTTGATATGCTCTGAGTGAAGTCATATTTACGTCTTTAACGTTCCCTGAAATGTGATGTCGTTGTCACTGTTAGTAAGTGCCCGTCCCTTCATCCATACAGGTCCCTAACGCCGCCTAGGCCGTGTCTGTAGAGTGGATGTTGTATCCACTGTGTCTGGGGAGATGTCCGAGGTCCAGTAGGATCAGTTACCTTCGTGAGACCCGGCCGTCAGACACTTCAGACTACCTATGGCCCCCATAGCTGGCTCGTCTGGCCCTAACGCTCGGCCTGCGAGGTGACCCCGGATCACCAAGCCACACACCACTACCAGCCCCCATCATTGGTGGATGAGTGTCTAACTCAGTAGGGCTATTTGTGTGGTGGGATTAATCCACTGGGTTCTTCAGAGATCGTCGGAAAGTACCCCATGGTGGCTGGACCCCATGGCTGTTGCTTGAGTATCACTCCTGACGACTGAGTGTTGTAGTGGCAGTTGCCCTGGTCTTTATGGTGCTAAGTGACTATAATAGTTATGTGTTCTTGAGTATGTCCACCCAGTAGGGTTGGAAGTGTTATTGAGTATGTCCACCCAGTAGTGGTGTGAGTATGTTGAGCCTGAGGGCATAGTACCAGATTTCGTCTGTGGGTACACATATATTCTTTCTCCTAATTCCATATTAATGTTTAAATAAATTTTGTATTTGTATATTGTGTCTATTATTTACCTACAGTATTTACCGTTATTTCTTCCCTATTACTTGTTACTATCATTACATCTACCCACGAGCCTCCTCTCGTCACGCTACCAATGGTAATAAGTATGAGAGTAAAAGGAATTGTTACTGACACACAAGCCCTTATAAAATGGTGGAAGCTCCAGCCCTCATAGTAGGAGGGCTTTCTCTTTTCACATTATTTTTTCCATTACTTACCCTGGCCGAGGCACCTGCTGATTTTTAATACTTCAGTATTCGCGCTAGAGCCCCCCCAGTGGTGCACACTTCACAGAGTGGGATTGTGTGTATCCAGTGGGGGTCGGGGAAAACCTGGGCCAATCCAGCAGTGACGTCCGTGATAGTGCAGACACACCACTGTGCGGGGGTCGCCCTTAGGAAAGAGTTTTTCTTTGTGCTAAGGGCCTCCAATAACCTTAGTACACCATATAATATACAGTGCATGTAAAAAACAAATCAAATCTGTACCTAAGGGGTGGTTCCCAGCCACCCCAACCATGCCCTCTGGGAGGGGCCACAACAAGCCGCCCTATACTCGTCCAGGCAAGAACAAGCAGAGGTGGGAGATCAAACAAAATGACCTAAGACTGCCAAGACCACTGACAGACAAAGACCATGAATCGAACACCGACAAAAACATTCCACAAAGACGTACTATTGAAATTACACCAGAGAATGCCAGAGAAATCCACTTTCGGACTGTTGACACGTCCACCTCGTTTGACAAAATTAATGAGTTCATTATCCAGAAGGCCATTAAAGATCAAATAGGGGACGTGGAGAAAGTCCGAAAGACAAGAAATGGCCAACTCCAAGTTACTGTTAAAGATGAAAAGCAAATGAGGGACGCCATGAATCTGAAAACCTTCCACACAACCAAAGTGGAACCGTATATCCCAGCATTTCTCAATGCCTGTAAGGCTGTAGTTAACAGCTACGAATTCCAGGAAATGAGTAATGATGATATCGTGTACCACATGCAAGATCAAGGAGTCGTCGATGCCTTCGTCTTTAATAGGAGGACCATAGAGGGAGAAAGGAAACGATCAACCACAGCTGTACTGACTTTTGCTGGACTTGTTAGGCCTACCCATGTCTTGGTAGGATACCAGAGAATACAAACTAAAACATATATACCATTTCCCATGAGATGTTTTAACTGCCAAATGTTTGGACACACTGGTAAGGCCTGTCGTAACATCCAGGTATGTTGTAAATGTGCTCAGAGCGGACACAGGGAAGATGAATGCACAGAAACTGAGGAAAAATGCTACCACTGTTCGGGTCATCATGCTGCCTCAGACAGGAAGTGCCCTTCCTACCTGAGGGAGTATGAGATCAGCAAGGTGAGAGCAGAGACTAATTTGGACTACAGGGAGGCTAGGAAGCAGGAGATGTCCTGGAATGTCCTTTGCATCCGCTGTATCCAAAAACACCTCACCCCCCAAAATGTGCACCACTGGAACACAGACTGAGACCAGGTCTATTGCAACACAAACTGACTCCACACTCACCGGCTATCCAACCACAGACGCCAACGACGAAAACTCAAAGACAACTATGACTATTAACGAGACTAAAACTAAAAACAAGTTAAACGAGACCACAAAACTTAAGCAGACTGTCGACCTTGTCTACCCCCAGGTAAGGAGAAGGTCGCAATCTGTCGATAACTTGACAAGAGACTCCTCATCACAACCATTGTTTCACATTGTTGAATCACACCGGGGGCTGGGAGCCTTTGCCGAGCAGAGAACTGGCTTTATGGAGCCAGGGGACTGCTCACGAAATACTAGAGAACATACTCCGGCACACAATTCCCCCACCGAGACAAGAACAAAGAAAAAGAAAACCCAAAACGCTGACCATATCAACTCTCAGACTCAAAATTCAATATCATCCAGTGGAATTGCAGAGGTGCTAGGAATAAAAATGCTCAATTTCATTTACTAAAGTCATTATTCCGGCCAGACGTTTTTTGCCTACAAGAGACGCTACTTGCGGGTCAGGACGACCCACCTGTATTTGACAACTACACGTCCTACAGGGGGACAACCTAAGGGGGGTAGCCCTATATATTAGGAGTGAATTCGCTCAACAAAGAGTCAACCTGAGCGTGAACCTGCAGGCTGTGGCGTGCAGAGTCAAGTTTCGGTCTGACTATGTGGCCGTCTGCTCACTATACTGTCCTCCGGGCGGGCTCATTGCCAAGGGTGAGCTTGAGGAGCTATTTAACCAACTGCCAGGAAAAAAAAATGATCCTCGGAGACCTCAATGCTCACCATTTGCGGTGGGGCAGTGTCCGGAATGACGGGAGGGGAGAGCAGGTGGCTGCAACTATACTCAACTCCAACTTGTCTCTTCTGAATGACGGTAGTGCGACTCGAGTGGACGAACGAATTGGCTCAGCGACAGCTATAGATCTCTCTATAGTTGATGCTTCCTTGCTATTAGACTGTGAATTTTTCTACATACGACGACTCCCTGGGTAGCGACCATTTTCCGATCTGCATTTCTTATGAGTGTGGCGCCCCAACGGCTACTCCCGAGGTGCAGACTGGGGGGCATACTCAGGAGCCGTTCGTATAGACACCATTGGAGAAGATATCAACACCAAAATGTCACACATAGAACAAGCCATAATACACGCAGCAGATTTAACAATTCCTAAGACTTCTGCAACTACCCACGGGCCTGGAGTTCCATGGTGGACACCAGACTGCCGAGGAGTGGTTTGTGAGCGCAATAGGCGATGCCGTTTATTCAACAGAGTTCCATCTATTGAAAACCTCATAGAATATAAAAAAGCTAGAGCTAAGGCTAGGGAGGATGTCAGGGAGTGCAAGACAGAGTCTTGGCGGGTATTCGTCTCCACTATTAAGAAGGATACCCCTTCCTCTGAGGTATGGTCGGCTATAAACCGGGTCAGATCAAACAGAGGAAGGACTTTTATCCCACAGGTGAGTAGTGGAGGGCGGCTTCTCGACGAACCCCAGGCCATTGCCAACGCCCTAGGCCAGAAGTTCGCAGATGCCAGTAGCTCCACCAATCATGATCCACGCTTCGGCGTGTTCCGTGATCGTGCCGAACTCGTGCATCTCGACTTCGAGAACGGGGACGAACAAGACTACAACCGAGCATTTTCCCCAGAGGAACTTTCCTTTGCTTTAAATAAGGGCAAGGGCTCTACTCCTGGACCTGACGGTATACGATACGAGATGATTAAGCACTTTGACCAGGGAAACCTGGACAAATTGCTAGAAGTGTTCAATGAGATCTGGACGTCCAGAACGTTTCCAAACTTTTGGCACTTTGCCCATGTCGTACCGATCCCGAAGAGGGACAAATGCCCTACTAACACCAACTCATTCCGTCCGATTTCGCTCACAAACTGTCTGTGTAAGGTCATGGAACGTATGATAAAACGTAGGCTAATGTATTTTTTAGAAAGTAACAACTTATTGAGTGATCGACAGTGTGGTTTCCGCCAAGGTAGAAGCACACTAGATCATTTAATAAGTCTTGAAACTGACATCTCAAAGGCGCTTTGCAGTAAAGAAACACTAATTGCAGTATTCCTAGACATAGAAAAAGCTTTCGACATGACATGGCGGACTGGCCTCATGATGAAGCTCCAGGCCTTGGGTCTGAGAGGTAATTTGCCAATTTTCATTAGAAATTTTTTGCAAGACAGAACTTTTTCCGTTAAATTAAAAGATAACGTAAAGTCAGACACATTTGTCCTAGAAAACGGAGTTCCACAAGGCAGCCTTTTGGGCACAATATTATTTCTCATAATGATTAATTATTTCCTATCACCAGCACCCAGCTTAAGTGACCTCAAATTCTCCTTGTTTGCTGACGACTGCGCAATCTGGCGCTCCTATCGGGTCGAGAGACGATCTGCACAAAGGGTGCAAGCCGGCCTAAAAGCCGCTGAAGAGTGGGCAATACAATGGGGATTTAGGTTTTCAGTTGAGAAGACAGTAGGAGTAGTCTTCACTAAGAAACGTAACATAAATAATCCAGTATTATAATTAAATGATACTCCTATTAAATTTCAGACTTCAGTAAAATTTCTCGGTGTTTATTTTGACCGGAAATTAACGTGGAAGAACCACATTAACGAGCTTGAAAGTAGATGTCTTAAAGTCACAAACATCCTGAAAGTTTTATCAGGTACTACATGGGGAGCCGATAGGAAATCTTTATTAATGGTGTATAAGACCCTGAGCAGATCGAAACTTGACTATGGATGCCAGTTGTATGCTTCTGCATGCGACACCACACTCGCAAAGCTAACCAAAATACAGAACCGATGCCTTCGTCTATGTCTGGGTGCCTACAGGTGTACACGTATAGAGAGGCTAGAGGTGGAGGCCCATGTCCCTCCACTCCACATCAGGAGGGACATGTTGACGCTAAGGTACGGATTGAGTGCGGCTAGGAGGCGCAGCAGAGGCCACCCAGGTTGGTGTGCTGTTGCTAAATCCCGTTTTCTGCAGTTGCGTAGGTCCCCGTCCTCGGTTATCCGTCTCCAGACCTTGTGCCAGGGTGCTGGTATCCACTTCGAAGACGTTGATAGATATGTTCCACTGTTGTGTCCGCCATGGGAGAACCCCAACTTCCATGTGGAAACATCGTGGCTTCCAGGAGCGAAGAATGACCTACATCCCGAGCTCCTTAAACAACTTTTCTATCAATTTCTAGAAGGATATAGCGCCTATACTCAAGTGTACACAGACGGGTCCAGAACTGACGACAGCGTTGGAGCCGGTCTCTAGAGCAGAGACGGGGAGTGGAGCTCCCGCCTGCCGCGGCATACAACCATATTCACTGCAGAGATGTTTGCAATAAGTAGAGCCATTGACATTGCAAAAACAAGCGATGTCAATGATGTTGCTATCATTTCAGATTCTATGTCAGCCCTTAAAGCAATTCAAGGTGGTGACACTACCAGCAATGAGATACAGGGCAACATTATTAATAAACTACATGAGTGTGCCAAGAATATTGTGCTGATATGGGTGCCTGGGCATTGTAACATTCGGGGCAATGAACAGGCAGACAAACTAGCAAAAGCGACTGTGGGTCTCAGGGAGACGACCAATGTACCCTGGGAGCGTCAGTCGTGTCTCTCCTTGGGGAAGACATATACAACATGAATTGAATAGGTTAGATCTTCGCAACAACTGGAAGACCAACATAGGAAACTGGTTTTCAGCATACAGAAAGAATAGGAGGGAAGAGGTGGCTCTCGCCAGACTAAGGTTAAATTGTACCTATCTGATCCGCCTAAAAGCTTACACTGATAACTCCTTTCCGCCTATCTGTGCCACGTGCAACAAAATTATTTCCATTCGACACATTCTGACAGAGTGCAGCCAGTACGAACCAGAACGCCGGCAGCTAGTGATGCTAGCTGCCAAGCGAGGCTTCGTGCTGATTGTACCCAATTTATTGCAAGATGATGTCACCATAAGTGACGCTGTAATAATCTTCCTCAAGGAGACCCGTCTTATCGGCATGTTGTGAAAGACACACGCATGAACTCTTTTTATAATATGTATGTAACCATGCCCTAAAGAAAATAAAAATGAATAAAACAAAAACAAAAACATACAACATTAGAGATATATCACAAACCTTTCCATTACATACAACACGCACATATACCAAGTAAAACTGACACCTACCAACACATATTCAAACAAAAAGACACGGGCTACAAAAGAGACAATAGAAAAAAAAATCACAGAGAAACTTGTCACCTGACCGGCCATTTCATCTTGACTGTCAGTAACTCACTATCATATTACTTACTCATACCATAATTCATCCCAAATAAAACAAGAAGAAAGAAGAAATCAAAATACCAAGAACAAGAAGAACACAAGAATAACAAGAAAGAAGAAACAAGACCATCAGATTAGTTGTACCACCAGAGTAATGGATTAATATGGCAAGAAAGAAGACCAAGAATAGAAGAACAGGAACGCGCATGCGTGCGTAGTGTCAACAAAGGCTGTATAAGACTGCTCCTTAAAATTCGTATTTCTGACGAATTCAGCGCGTCTACAAATCCCAGCCTGTGCAAACAACTATAGTAAGACCCAGTTATCAGCACAGTGGCATATATTTTTTTGTTACTTTTGGACTTTGTCATTTTTTGGGGGATAAAACATCTGGTCCTACCACCCGATCCCTCTGAGCAAAGTTTTTCAAGTTTGCACATGCGCAATGTGATAGTGTGACGTAGCAGTGACGTCATTACCACTCCACCTGACTGCAGTGTTGCCAACGTGCCCTATGCCCGCCGTTAAACGCTCCCGTTCGTTGGAAACGGCGGCAGTAGGTGACAGTGATGCTGACGACTTTCTTCTTGAAGACACGTCAAAGAAGAAGCAGAAACCTCAGAAGTCAGGGTCTCCAGCAGGGGCCACGGCTCCCCCTTGCACCCCTTCTGGGGCTGTAGAGGGTGGATTCCTGTCATCGGGGTCCCCAAGTGAGCCTACATGTGGCTCAATGACCGACCCTCTTCTCCTCTACCACCCCCCCTATCACCCCTACCACCCATCCTTTCTCCCCTCCCTCCCTCTCCCTACCGTTCTTGGAACAAGGTCGTTGCCGGCCCTGCCACACAGTCACCACCATCTCCTGCCCACCCGGACCCCCGCTGTCTCTCACCAGCACCACCACCTCTTACTCACCTGAACCCTCACCGTCCCTCTCCGTCGCTACCACCACCACATGCCCAGTCGGGCCCTCGGCAATCCTCGCTGCCACCTCCAGCTCCTGCACAGGTACACCAAGTTGGTTCTATGGAAACAACCACTCTCCGTCTGGATCGCCACTCCAAGCAAATCAACCTTCTCTCAGCCCAACTCGACTTGTTTGTGAAAACAATTGCGACATTGCAGAAGCAACAACAACTCATTCTGGACACCCTGACCCAACAGGGGCGCACTTTGCAAGCCCTGATGACCCGCCTCCTTCCATCTCCCGAGATGGAGGATCCATCCCTCGCTCTCCCACTCCTCCCTTTCCATTTCTCTCAACAGAATTTGGTACCTCCTCTGGAGCCCTGTCTAGCCCCTCCGACTCATCTCACACCGGAGGCCTTTCCCTCCTCTTCTTACAATGGAACATCCAGGGACTTAGACCTCGCCGGACAGACCTCGCCCAGTTTGTGCTCTCCCATCAAGTAGATGTTGCTCTACTTCAGGAAACCATCACAGACGATGTTACTCCACTCCGCCTCTCTGGCTATACTGTTTATACCCTGCCTCGGTACCGTGGGCAGGCTCGTGGCCTCCTTACCCTTGTGCGTAACACCATTCCATCTGTTCGTCTCCCTTCACCTGACTCACATGGACCCCCGTCTGAATTACTTTCTGTCTCCGGACCCTTCGTGTAGTCATTGTTCATTTCAAGAGTGATTCTCTGGACCCCAGGTTCTTCACGACCTCCATGATGGGGTTCCCACTATTGTTCTTGGCGACTTTAATGCCCGCCATCCCACTCTTACTCCGGATCATCCCACTCCATGTACCCTTAACGGATCACATCTCTCACAGTTTCTTAATGGGGATGATGATGTTCGCTTTCTTTGTCCTGACGATCCTACTCGCCTCCCCCATAGTTTCCTTGATGTTGGCTTACTATTGAACGGTCATACTTCCTTTCATCCTACCGTCTGCACCGAGCCTGCTCTGTATAGTGACCATCTTGCCGTTACTACCCATCTCAGGCTCTCTTTCTCTGCCCCGACATCAACTCCTTATCGATCCCCTCGCCTTCGTCTCACACAAGATGCTGTTCCTTCCTTTACCCAATACCTTTCTACCTGGGCGGATTCCTATGTTGTCCCCCAGTCCCTTGACTCTTACAGCGCTGATTTTGTTGATGCCGTGTATGACTCTGTCAATCGCGCTGCCCCTCCACGCCCTCCCCGTCACCCCAGAAGCGCCACCAACTACTGGTATCGTATCCCTGCCATGAGACATCTCCGGCAGGTAACCCGTGATCTCCACTCTGCCATACGGAGGTCTCGGTCTCCAGAGGACTGGAAAGACTTCAAAAATTGGTGCTCCTTTGCAACTCAGGAGCGCCGTCGGATACGTGAGGCGGACTGGCTATCCTTCACGGGGTCTCTATCGTTCCAGTCGTCACCCTCTTATGTATGGAATCGGATTAATGCTATACGGGGTACTCGACGGAGGCCTCCTCCCCACCCTGACCCCGCCTCCCTTGCCTGCTCTTTAATGGAGGACTGGGCACGAGCTTCCTCCCCTGAGGCACTTCCAGATCCAATGCAGGAGGCAGTGCAGGCCCGCATCGATGCGTCTGAGCCTGTTGTTCGTGCTGCTCTTACCTCCCCTGCCCCCACTGATCATCCCATCACACAGTTCGAGCTTGACAGTGCTCGTCGCTCTAGAAAAGACACCTCTCCTGGGGATGATCAGATAAACTACTCCGTCCTCAACGCCTGTACTAATATTCCTAACGGCCCCTTGCTTGCTCTCTACAATATGTCTTATGAACATGGGGTTCTCCCGTTTAACTGGAAAAATGCCACTATTATCCCCATCCCTAAGCCGGGAGATCCTGGGAAATATCGACCCATTAGTCTTACCTCCTGTGTTTGCAAGATGATGGAGAGGATACTCCATCGTCGCCTTCTTCACACCATAGGCGGCTTCCACAACTCCCCCAATGGTTTCATTCAACATCTCAGCACAGCACACTCCATTGCTTCCTTTTATTGCAATCAGACTGCCCGCATCTCCGTCTTCCTTGATATCAAGGGAGCCTTTGATACGGCTCAGCCTGCCCTCATTTTAGCTGAACTTGCACGGTTAGGGGTTAAAGGGAGACTTCTACAATGGATCGCCTCTTACCTCACTGGACGTCAGGCCCGGGTTCGTGTTGAAGGCTCTATGTCTCCTGTTCAAGAAATGAACCTCGGCACCCCTCAAGGTGGAGTCCTGAGTCCCACCTTGTTTAACACTCTCATGCACTCCATTGCATCACTCCCGTGGCCGACAGAAGTTGTCCACTCAGGATATGCCGACGATGTCCTCCTCCAAGCCCCTGACTACCTCAGCATGCAGGAAGCCCTTGATTTGGTCTCCAGAGAGTGTGATTCACTTGGTTTCCTTCTTTCAACTGCGAAAACAAAAGCCATGTGGCACGGTCGTGTTGTACCTCCACCCCTTTTCTTATCAGGAACGCCCTTGGGCTGGGTTAATGAGACAAAATACCTGGGTGTGTATGTAACTCGCACACGTTGTCAGATCCCTGAAGTCCGCTATCTTCGAGACACATGCTTTCGGCGTATCGCTCCCCTCTCTACCATGTGCAGGGGTTCCCTTGGTGCCACCATCCCTGTACTTCTCACCATGTACAAGTCCTTTGTCCGTTCCTGTGTCGACTACGCCGCCCCTGCCCTCGTCAACATTAGTCGGACTGCTGTCAACCGTCTCGAAGTTATCCAGAGGAAAGCTGCTCGTATCATCCTTGGGACTCCTCAGTGGACACGCTCTACTTCTCTATATAACGAACTTGGTCTTTCCCCCTTACAGGATCGTGTCCAGGAGTTTTACCTAAAAACTGCCGTTTCCATTCTACGGGATCCTAGGGGCAACTATGTCCAAACCAACTTGACTACTGCTGTTCGAGACCGACCTCCATCTAGAAGACAGTGGCGAGGGTCACTCATCCGAGCCCTTCAGGAACACGACCTCCTGCCTGATATTGTTGTCACCCCTGCTGTTGGTTCGTCTCCTTCTCCCTGGCTGGATTTTCAACCTGAAGTGATTGCCCTCGGTGGACTGCTCCCGAAATCCCAGGTGAACCCTGTTATTCTCTGCAAATACCACCTCTCCAGGATCGCTCACTGGTCCCCAGGTAGGGTCGTCCTCTACACTGATGGTTCTGTTGACCCCGCTACAGGTAGGGCCGGGGCTGGTGTCTACATCTCCCGTCCTCATGCCCTGAGCCTATCAAACTGTCTCTCAGAGTTTCTGACGGGGCATCCTCCACTCAGGCTGAACTAATAGCCCTCCTTGCTGCCCTTCTCGCTGAGGAAGAAGCAGATGGTTTCTGCCCCTTGCTTGTCTGCTGCGATTCCAGGTCTGCTCTCGACGGGATCGCATTTGGATCAGGGGAAAATAAGGACCTCATCCTCCGAATACGAGGGTTAACATCCACACTTCAGGATGCAGGCCGTCCTGTGACATTCCTATGGATACCTAGTCATGTCGGTATCTTGGGGAATGAGGCAGCAGATGACCTTGCCAAGACTGGCTGCAACAAGTCCACACCTGACTACGTTGTTCCTCGAACACTCTTACAGATTAGGACCCAAATCCGCCGCAAACAAAGAGAAGCTCGGGAAGCAGCCATCCCCCTGGACTCCCCGCCCACCTGGTACGATGTCCTCCGTAAACTTCCTGACCTCTCGTACGTCTACGGGAAAGGGTCGCGGAAGGGGGACGTGATT
>NW_024739637.1:0-3614 GCF_018991925.1 Homarus americanus | reverse complement strand
GGATCATTTTGTAAAGTATGCTCGACCCCCGATTGACTTTGACGGTCTCCCATTCGGGTGTGCAAGTTTCTGTAGTATGCTATTAAATCGACCCCCGATTGACTTTGACTGTCTCCCATTCGGGTGTGCAAGTTTCTGTAGTATGCTATCAAATCGACCCCCGATTGACTTTGACGGTCTCCCATTCGGGTGTGCAAGTTTCTGTAGTATGCTATTAAATCGACCCCCGATTGACTTTGACGGTCTCCCATTCGGGTGTGCAAGTTTCTGTAGTATGCTATTAAATCGACCCCCGATTGACTTTCACTGTCTCCCATTCGGGTGTGCAAGTTTCTGTAGTATGCTATTAAATCGACCCCCGATTGACTTTCACTGTCTCCCATTCGGGTGTGCAAGTTTCTGTAGTATGCTATCAAATCGACCCCCGATTGACTTTGACGGTCTCCCATTCGGGTGTGCAAGTTTCTGTAGTATGCTATCAAATCGACCCCCGATTGACTTTGACGGTCTCCCATTCGGGTGTGCAAGTTTCTGTAGTATGCTATTAAATCGACCCCCGATTGACTTTGACTGTCTCCCATTCGGGTGTGCAAGTTCTCTGTAGTATGCTATCAAATCGACCCCCGATTGACTTTGACGGTCTCCCATTCGGGTGTGCAAGTTCTCTGTAGTATGCTATCAAATCGACCCCCGATTCACTTTGACGGTCTCCCATGCGGGTGTGGAACTTCTCTGGTATGTTGTATAATATGACCGAGGTGCCCCTACCCCTTACTATAGTGAAATAGTGCCATCCAGTGTACAAGGGCGGACGCTTTCATCACCGTCTCCCACTCGGTGTGTGCACATTCTCGGATCATTTTGTATAGTATGCTATTAAATCGACCCTCGATTGACTCTGACGGTCTCCCATTCGGGTGTGCAAGTTTCTGTAGTATGCTATTAAATCGACCCCCGATTGACTTTGACTGGCTCCCATTCGGGTGTGCAAGTTTCTGTAGTATGCTATCAAATCGACCCCCGATTGACTTTGACGGTCTCCCATTCGGGTGTGCAAGTTTCTGTAGTATGCTATCAAATCGACCCCCGATTGACTTTGACGGTCTCCCATTCGGGTGTGCAAGTTTCTGTAGTATGCTATTAAATCGACCCCCGATTGACTTTGAGGGTCTCCCATTCGGGTGTGCAAGTTTCTGTAGTATGCTATTAAATCGACCTCCGATTGACTTTGACTGGCTTACGAACACCGTGAGAGTTTCGTGTTGAAATCAAATAAACGCGAACTCCTCTAATGTTGCCCACTAAATCCATTCTTCAAATTTCAACTTTGCATACTTCCCCGGAACCAAAAGACTTTGGTTCCGGAAACGCCGCAGATCATGGGGAATCTTTTCGGCAGATCGCTGGTGGCATCATTTATAGTTGCAGAACCCCGGGCAGTATCGATCGCCTTCGAACCTTTCGTTCTTGATTAATGGCATCGCAAGCATCCGTGCGAGCCAGCCGGCGGCTGTTGGCGTGACGGTAAACGCCGGGTGGTACGCGTCGATCCGGGCAGAATCCGGCTTCACGAGCTTCTTAGCCGCAGCAGCTTTAATGTCGCTGGCCAGGGCTGGGGAATTGCCGCGGCTGCTGGCGCCAACCTCGTGGTACTGTTAAAATATAAAATTATGCTCATTCAATTCACGACTGAATAAATTCATATTATTTATCGTCGCACTGCCTCCCGTGCGGGAGTGGGTAATTGCGTGCCTGCTTCCTTGAGATGTGGTAGCCGTTTCTCGGGCTCCTCTCAGAATCGGACCCTGATTCCGTTCGTTATAGCCATTGTGGGCGCGTAACCTGCAATCAGCTGATAAGGCAGACGCTTGAAAGCGGCCGATGCGGGGCCGTGCGCTCGTGAAGTTATTCGAATTCGCCGCGGGTAGGTTAGGGGCCGAGGCCGACCGGTTGAACTTATGGCGCTCTTCGCCGTGAATGATGCGTATGTGGCTAAATTGCCGCGGTTATCCGGTAAGTGCGTTTGAAGTTTCTGTAGTATGCTGTGCAATCGACCCCCGATTGACTGGCCAGTCTCCCATTGGTGTGCAAGTTTCTGTAGTATGCTATTAAATGACCCCCGATTGACTTTGACTGTCTCCATTGGTGTGCAAGTTTCTATGGTATGCTATCAAATCGACCCCGGTTGGCTTTGGCGGTCTCCTTCGGGGTGTGCAAGTTTCTGTAGTATGCTATTAAATCGACCCCGATTGGCTTTGACGGTCTCCCATTAGGGTGTGCAAGTTTTTGTATAAAATCGACCCGATTGACTTTGACTGTCTCCCATTGTGTGCAAGTTTCTGTAGTATGCTATTAAATCGACCCCGATTGGCTTTGACTGTCTCCCATTAGGTTGTTCGAGTTTCTGTAGTATGCTCTTAAATCGACCCCCGATTGACTTTGACGGTCTCCCATTCCGGTGTGCAAGTTTCTGTAGTATGCTATCAAATCGACCCCCAATTGACTTTGACGGTCTCCCATTCGGGTGTGCAAGTTTCTGTAGTATGCTATTAAATCGACCCCCGATTGACTTTGACGGTCTCCCATTCGGGTGTGCAAGTTTCTGTAGTATGCTATTAAATCGACACCCGATTGACTTTGACGTTATCTCATTCGGGTGTGCAAGTTTCTGTAGTATGCTATTAAATCGACCCCCGATTGACTTTGACTGTTTCCAATTTGGGTGTGCAAGTTTCTGTAGTATGCGATCAAATCGACCCCCGATTGACTTTGACGGTCTCCCATTCGGGTGTGCAAGTTTCTGTAGTATGCTATCAAATCGACCCCCGATTGACTTTGACGGTCTCCCATTCGGGTGTGCAAGTTTCTGTAGTATGCTATTAAATCGACCCCCGATTGACTTTGACGGTCTCCCATTCGGGTGTGCAAGTTTCTGTAGTATGCTATTAAATCGACCCCCGATTGACTTTGACTGTCTCCCATTCGGGTGTGCAAGTTTCTGTAGTATGCTATTAAATCGACCCCCGATTGACTTTGACTGTCTCCCATTCGGGTGTGCAAGTTTCTGTAGTATGCTATCAAATCGACCCCCGATTGACTTTGACGGTCTCCCATTCGGGTGTGCAAGTTTCTGTAGTATGCTATTAAATCGACCCCCGATTGACTTTGACGGTCTCCCGTTGGTGTGCAAGTTTCTGTGTATGCTATTAAATCGACCTGATTGGCTTTGTGGTCTCTCCCATTGGTGTGCAAGTTTCTGTAGTATGCTATTAAATGGGCCTCCAGTGCTTTGACTGTCTCCCCATCCGGGTGTGCAAGTTTCTGTAGTATGCTATTAAATCGACCCCGATTGACTTTGACTGTCTCCCATTCGGGTGTGCAAGTTTCTGTAAAGTATGCTTTTATCAAATCGACCCCGATTGACTTTGTGAGTCTCCCATTCGGGTGTGCAGAAGTTTCTGTAGTATGCTATCAAATCGACCCCCCGATTGACTTTGACGGTCTCATTCGGGTGTGCAAGTTTCTGTAGTATGCTATCAAATCGACCCCGATTGACGACGGTCTCCCATTCGGGTGTGCAAGTTTCTGTAGTATGCTGTCGTCGACCCCCGATT
>NW_024739636.1:0-15851 GCF_018991925.1 Homarus americanus | reverse complement strand
GTATGTGACTGCTCACTTATAGACGTGAGCTAAGTGTGCCTATTTGGGAAGGATAAGGATTGCGACCCTCTTTCCAGGTGGACCCGCACGATCACGGTTTTCCTGGAAAGACTCGGCTGGGGAGGGTTTTGCTCCGACCCCCTTTCGTGTTCACAATCTCCTGGGAGGGAGGTGAACAGTTACAGGGGGACCGCAGGACGAATACACTTTTGAGGGTGCAGGTCCCTAGGCCAGAGCGAAAAAGGAAAAATGGTAGTAGAAGGAAAAGAGCTCAAACCACGCCGGGAATATCGCGCTATAACTGCTCTCCAGCTGGAGTGTGGGTCACTCACACCACCAGTGGGGAGGGCAAGCTAATGCTCGATAAACCAAGAACGCTCGTGAGTTGTTGTGGGCGATGACAGTCGTGGGTGGTCCGGTCCGGGAAGATGGCCAACAATGGCACAGGGGAGAGGGCGGTCTTCAAAGTTCCGGGTCCAGCAGGAGGTCTTGTTGAGAGGTCTTCTTCGTTCAGGAGCGATGTGATAAGTGGCCACTGAGGTGGAGAATGTCTGTATATAAGCCCGCCCGCCTGCCGGGCCGCCCGTATTGACTATTTCGTCGTCGAGATGGCCCGTACTAAACAGACTGCCCGCAAGTCCACTGGAGGCAAGGCTCCACGGAAGCAGCTTGCCACCAAGGCAGCTCGCAAGTCCGCCCCAGCCACCGGTGGTGTCAAGAAGCCCCATCGTTACAGGCCCGGAACCGTCGCCCTTCGTGAGATCCGCCGTTACCAGAAGAGCACAGAGCTACTCATCAGGAAGCTGCCCTTCCAGCGCCTGGTGCGTGAGATCGCCCAGGATTTCAAGACTGACCTGCGCTTCCAGTCGTCTGCCGTCATGGCTCTGCAGGAAGCCTCTGAGGCTTACCTGGTGGGTCTTTTCGAGGACACCAACCTGTGTGCCATTCACGCCAAGCGCGTTACCATCATGCCCAAGGACATCCAGCTGGCCCGGCGCATCCGCGGAGAGCGTGCTAAGTCCTCTTCCTTGGGGAAAAACAAAAAGCACAACAAAACCTACCAGACATCTATAACTCGGCCCTTCTCAGGGCCAAAGAACTGTTCTGAAGATAATTTTCATGACAATCGAAATGGTTGGTGGTAGGAGAGCGTTAATTTCGGTTACCCAAATCGCCTAACGGTAAGTTGGTAACATTCGTGCAGGCACGAATGTATAGTAGGTCATCAATTCGGGAGGTGGGTGGGTGCAACAAACAAGAGCTAGTAACAAATAAATGTATAAAGAATAAGTAAGTAAATAAATAAATAAAATAAAAGAAAATACAATAAAATAAAAGAAAATACAATAAAATACAATAAAATAAAATAAATTGTTTACATGAAATAGGCGTGCTGCAAACATGAAATGAAGCCCAAACACACTCCATGTATGTCACTTTGCAGTGGGTGTAAAAGTACTCCACGCAGAATTTATTTATTTATTTATTATGTTTCGATTTAGTCCGGTTTCTACGCCAATAGAGAATGCAGATTATTATAATTTTTTTTTTTTTTTATTTCCCTCTCAATATATCACTGTCGGTAACTGTCTCTTTAACATGTAACTGTGGCTCCGATGGAGCCGATTAAGTTGTAGTAGTGGGATGGCGTGTTTGTTGTGCACAAGTAACCTCTTACTTGGAAGAGGTGTACTTGGTGACAGCCTTGGTGCCCTCAGACACGGCATGCTTGGCCAGTTCACCGGGCAGCAAGAGTCGGACAGCTGTCTGGATTTCCCGACTTGTAATGGTGGAGCGTTTGTTGTAGTGAGCCAGGCGGGAAGCCTCGGCAGCGATGCGCTCGAAGATGTCGTTCACGAAAGAGTTCATGATGGACATAGCTTTGGAGGAGACTCCTGTGTCGGGGTGCACTTGCTTCAGTACCTTGTAGATGTAGATGCTATAGCTTTCCTTCCTCCTGCGCTTCTTCTTCTTGTCACCCTTGGCAATGGCCTTCTGGGCCTTTCCAGCCTTCTTGGCAGCCTTTCCGGAAGTTTTGGGAGGCATGGCGGCACAGTTACTCGTGGCGCGGAGCGAGAGAATTGAAAACTGGCCCGACTAACTTTTCCTTATATACCGAGCGGGCCGCTCAGGATCAGACTGGCTGCAGCTACGGCTCTCTTACATTGGTTGGGTCCGCGAGACGGCCACCTGGCCTGATCCTGAGCTTGGTATAAAAGACCAAGGTGGCGGGCGGAAATTTAACTCCTATCACGAAAAGCAGCAGCAGCAACATGTCAGGACGCTGCAAGGGAGGCAAAGTGAAGGGCAAGTCAAAGTCCCGTTCTAGCAGGGCCGGACTCCAGTTCCCCGTGGGTAGGATCCACCGTCTCTTGCGTAAAGGCAACTATGCTGAGCGTGTTGGTGCAGGTGCTCCTGTGTACCTTGCAGCCGTCATGGAGTACCTGGCAGCAGAAGTGCTCGAGCTGGCCGGTAACGCCGCCCGCGACAACAAGAAGACCCGCATTATCCCGCGTCATCTTCAGCTTGCCATTCGCAATGACGAGGAGCTGAACAAGCTCCTATCTGGAGTCACCATTGCCCAAGGGGGTGTCCTTCCTAACATCCAAGCTGTGCTCCTCCCCAAGAAGACAGAGAAGAAATAAGAACCCAAGGTTCGTTCACACAAGACAACCTAACCAAACAGGCTCCTTTCGGAGCCACAGGATATCACTTAAAGAGAGAAATATACGACATCAACGTTTTGCAGGATAACACTCTGTGCAAATTGAGTGAAATTGTTTTTGAATGGTGTAGATGTGAAGGGGTACTGCGGGGGCCTGGGGTGGGGGACTTAAACGGGACTTAGAAGGGCGCAAGAAGCAGCAGCAGCAGCAGCAGCAGCCAGGGAGGCGACCTTATTTTCAGTCAGGTTCATACACAAAGAAATACATCAGATTCATTGACAGTACAGTACACATTTACCAGTGTGGGCTAGCCAATTTGGGATAAAGAGCAAGAATGTAATGTCCTCAATGAAGTAATGACATAGTTCAAGATACAATAAGTGAGGTGGCCTGAAGTCTTTGACAGTGTCCCATTCAATAATATAGTAGTGCTTTAAAGGTGTATTACCAAGTTTACATGCTGAGTGTTCCGGTATGGGTACAGCGTTACTAACTAGCCAGATGTGTCTGTATCCTAACCTAATTCTGGCCACGACTACATCACACAGGCAAGTTGTTTGGACACTCTTCCTAGCCCCCTTGGTCCCTGTTCACCTACCTACTGTAGCAGTAAGTAGGTACCTGTTGTAAATCGAAAGGTTGCCAATTCGTAATCACGGAAAGTTGTTTGAGCTTCTAAACTTGAACTGACATAATCCGAGGAGTGGTGACCCGAGGATCACAGACACTATCTCTCCCACTACAAATCCCTTCCTAACCTCCTGCTCCTTCCTCTGTCCTCCCCAAATTTAACCATGCTATCGCAAAGGTAATAATACAGGTAGAGACAACAACATATTTTCCTATTGTCTTATTATATATTAATAACAGAAACGCTGCCGCCATCCTGGAGGCTTTACATTGTCTCAGTGTTCATTCCCTCCACAATTCTTCCTCTTACTTCTTCTTCTTCTTCCACCAATACTTTATTAACGGTGTATGTAAGTTTCACCATGTTTTGCACTCCAGCGGTAGAGCAAAGTATATTTTGTTAGCAATAAACCAAAAGCATATTTTATGGCCTAATCATCACTACATAGAACACCACCCATAAAGCATGATACTAGTAGACCACAAACTGCTATAAACACCCAAAGCATATTTTATTGCCTAATCATCCATCACTACATAGAACACCACTCATAAAGCATGATACTATTAGACCACAAACTGCTATAAACCCCGAAAATATACTATACTAGTGACTATAATTGTGTTACCCAATATTATACGAAATAATACTATAAAACATAATAATAAACACACTAATAGTGTATATTAGTTGAATGCACAATCTGACGAGAAGTCAAAAAAAACAACAACAACATAACAATAACCTATAAAGAGTGTAGAGTATTTTTGTGCAAACTATTATACTAGTAGATGGTCTAAGAGAACTGTATGTGAAGGAAAAGGTGTGCTCTCCACTCAAACTTTCTTTTTATGAAATCTCTACCCCAGCTGGAGCGACGCCCACGGGAACAAACGCACATAACACTACCGCCAGCTCTGGCCTGGTGAATAGGAATAGTAATCGGGCGGGAGTATAAACAACACCGTCAGCCAATGTGCTCCTCCCATCTCTTGAGGAAATCTGGGCAATTTATATTATATTAGCATGTAATAATAATAATAATAATAATAATAATAATACTACTACTACTACTACTATAATAATAATACTACTATTATTACTATTAATAATAATAATATTAATAATAATAATATTAATAATAATAACATGCAATTTCATTTATAACATACAAAACAAAATAGTGTATAGCCTAATATACTTAACTTTTATAATAGGTTAGGCTATGTAGGAGGATCTAAAAGTGCAGTAGTATACACACACACACACACACACACACACACACACACACTTCTGTTACTTGATATGCCAGACGCCTCGCTTGACACAACCATTCCTGCTTACCTACCAGCCCCCCCTTCCCACTGACTTAGTAGAAGTATTTGAAATAGCAAAACGCCTGGACAAACTAAAATTAAAACGCTCTACCACCCCCATTGACTTACCAATGAAACGCTTCAAGGAGTTCTCCCCGGAGCTTGCTAAACCCCTATGCTCCATCATCAATGCTTCTCTCAGTCAAGCCAGATGCCCAGCTGACTGGAAGACCTCTTATGTATCACCAGTGCCCAAGTCAACCAACCCACAATCCTTAAATCAGCTACGACCTATTGCAATCACCCCAATACCCAGCCTAATCTGTGAAAGTTTTGTGTTCGACTGGCTGGGCTTTTGCTGATATTGCAGGAGTCGTAGTAGACCCTCAGCAATTTGGCAACATGAAAACTTCCTCCACCACTGACTGACTGTCTTGTCAGCTTTCTCGATTACATATACCGCCATCTCGAGAAACGAAAAACGTCTGTAGCTGTCGCCTTCATTGATTTCACTAAAGCGTTCGACCTAGTCGACCACAATATAATCATCAACTAAGCTATTGACCTCGGGCTTCGGAGAAGTCTTATTATACCAGGGCTTACAGACTTCCTCAGTGACCGACGCCAAGCTGTACGCTTCCGAGGGGCTGGCTGTCTCCACCTTTCAGTCACTCACCTGTGGCGTCCCCCAAGGCACCAAGATGGGACCACTCTGCTTCCTTATGCTCATCAATGATGCCCTAAGAGAAACCCCTGCTCGCTGGAAATATGTCGACGACTCCACCATTGGGATCAGCGTCAACAATTCTGCTCCAAACTATACCGCCCTTCATGATTTATTGAACAGTCTCCAAAACTGGGCCACCAACAACCATGGTTATGCACATCAACCTCTCCTCCGACATTGTCCCACCTCCTTCCATTACTCTAGGTCCGAACACACTCCAGGTTTTAGATTCCACGAAGCTCCTCGGCGTCACCATAGACAACAAACTAAATTAGAAACCACACGTCAGTGAAGTTATCAAATCCTCCAGTTTCCGTCTCCAACTCCTACGCCGACTCAAGTCCCTCGGTGTTCCTGCACACGAGCTCCTCAGTGTTTACACAACATTCATACTTCCCAAGCTCACCTATGCCTCCCTAAATGCCACACAACGTAAACACCTAGAAAAAGTGCAAAAGAGGCCATGCAAGATTATTCTCTACCCTTCCTACTCCACATATCAAGAAGCGCTCAACACACTGACCGACCCTTTAGACTCTCACTGACCATCACCACGACCTCATCTGCAAATTTGGTAAGAAGCTTCTACACCGGCTCCTACTACCACCTGAGATCCCTAGTCCGAGAATTGCTCTTCGACACCACAACCGCATCCAGCCCAGCCCATACGTGCACGAACTGATCGCTATAAGAACAGCCCAGTCCCAACCATTGTAAAAATTATCGATAACTTGTAATAAATCAGTGTACTCACTCCCAGTAAACACTACTCCTTGCACTGTCACTATGTTGAAATGAACTGTAGTTTGAGCTTTTCCCCAGCTAGTTATTATATGTCTTATTTGTGTCACGCATGTTACTTGTATATTATTTGTAATTCGTAACCCATTCCCCAAATATGTAACTGTATATTTTCAGCCTTCTGGCTGCCAAGCTCTTTCAATAAACCGTTAATTATTATTATTATTATTATTATTATTTATATGTTGGTCCATACCAACTCACTCCCCTGAACCCTCCTCCCCACCGGACTATCAACAAGTTCTTGCCATAAGGTACTATCTCATTTGGCAAAGGAATGGAACCAGTGATGAATAGTGGTGAACAGTGCTTAACTCAGTGAAAAACAACTCGGCAGTTGAGTCTTACCCAAGCTAGCTAACCAGCTTCACACAGTGAGGTCCCAGGTACCCAGTTATACTTCCCCTGAGACTCCACGATAGAGAGGCCTGGGACCACACCTCACCCACTTGAATGAGTGAGTCATGTCGACCACGTGGTGTCCCCAAGATGCTACGACACCACGTAGTGAATGTTTTGCTACAGCATCATCATGTGAAGTTCCTCATAACACCATCTGTGAGGTAACTGCTACATCATCAGGCCCCTCATAACGCCATCTGTGAGGGAGTTACTACACTACGTGTCTGGTGTTCAACACCTCACCTTACATGATCTACGCGTGCAAACATTAATCTGTATGTTCACTGTGTGCTCCTTCACCTTTCTCTAATGAGGGCTTTTGTTAAACCACCAATGTATGTACTAAGTCATTTGTGTCCAATGTATACTTTCGAAAAGCCCTTGTTTGGGGAAGGTAGGAGAGAGTAGTCGTCATTATTGTCCAAGCCACATTATTTATTTCTATATATAAGTAATGTAGGCTGGTTTTTAAATACCTCAATCCCCTAACGGTGCCGTTTGTATATTAAGAAATACCGAAGCCATACAGTACAACACCAGCGAATATGAAGTATCACTGTAACCGGCAACTGTTACTCACTCATACCTACATACATATATAGAGTCTTTACAGAATGATAGCAGACACGAGGAAGACGAACAACAAGAGGAGGAGAGTTAGAAGAAAATCAACTTCAAGCTAAGAAGAAGAATACCAAGACATTTCCTCCAAACAACAAAACAACACACACAATCAAGCCGACCAAACACTGAGAAACCATGGCGGAACCCAACATGCACCGGACGCTTGACCTGACTCTATCCTGCCGCATCCAGGCGAGTTGCTGCTTAAAGTCCCTCACGCAAGCGCTGTTTAGCCACTGCACCTATTCTCTCCTCCTAAAATTCACTTCAATCCCCCCTGCCACTAGCATGTTATGTATGTATGTATGTATGTATGTATGTATGTATGTATGCATGCATGAATGATAACTGCAACTTTGCGTATTAAAACTCATTACTCTTACCGAAGTAATATAGTGCGTGGTTATGTTATGTCATGTTAGGATAGATTATAAACTACATTGGGTTACATTTCGTGAGGTTCGGTGACGCTACAGGAAGTTAGGTGAGGTACCTGGAGGTTAGGTGAATGTTGACTGACTGACTGACTGACTGCCTGCCAATTACTAGGAAGTGGTTCCAACACGTTCACGCACAACCTATACTCATACCACAAGTCCAGAATTAGAGAGGATCATGTTATTGGATATATTTTCAACGATTTACTCAGTGTCTAACCAACTCTTTAGCGATTTAAATGTGGACCTAAAATTAGGTCCGTATATTTGTTTGTCGTGGTGGTGGTGGTGGTGTGCGCCCGTCCATCAGGTTGATTAACCACCAAAACCATAAAGGGTGCGGCCCTGCCGTTTCAGGGCATACACCACATCCATGGCGGTGACGGTCTTCCTTTTTGCGTGCTCGGTGTAGGTGACGGCGTCACGGATGACGTTCTCCAGAAACACCTTGAGGACGCCGCGGGTCTCCTCGTAGATGAGGCCGGATATACGTTTAACACCTCCACGCCGAGCTAGACGACGAATGGCGGGCTTGGTGATACCCTGGATGTTGTCACGAAGCACCTTACGATGACGCTTGGCGCCACCCTTTCCAAGTCCCTTGCCTCCTTTGCCTCGTCCAGTCATGTTGTTGTGGTTGCTACTACAGGTGGTCCTGGTGTGGCTTCGCCCACGGTTTGGTGGGAGTAGGTGGCGTGCTGTGGACGCAGCGGTAGTATCGTTCATCCAAGGCCGTCCCTCCCTCTTGGAGGTGGGGCGTAGCTTGCGGATGACGCATGCGGCACTCGTGGCCAATGAGGTGGCCACTGAGGTGGAGAATGTCTGTATATAAGCCCGCCCGCCTGCCAGGCCGCCCGTATTTACTATTTCGTCGTCGAGATGGCCCGTACTAAACAGACTGCCCGCAAGTCCACTGGAGGCAAGGCTCCACGGAAGCAGCTTGCCACCAAGGCAGCTCGCAAGTCCGCCCCAGCCACCGGTGGTGTCAAGAAGCCCCATCGTTACAGGCCCGGAACCGTCGCCCTTCGTGAGATCCGTCGTTACCAGAAGAGCACAGAGCTACTCATCAGGAAGCTGCCCTTCCAGCGCCTGGTGCGTGAGATCGCCCAGGATTTCAAGACTGACCTGCGCTTCCAGTCGTCTGCCGTCATGGCTCTGCAGGAAGCCTCTGAGGCTTACCTGGTGGGTCTTTTCGAGGACACCAACCTGTGTGCCATTCACGCCAAGCGCGTTACCATCATGCCCAAGGACATCCAGCTGGCCCGGCGCATCCGCGGAGAGCGTGCTTAAGTCCTCTTCCTTGGGGAAAAACAAAAAGCACAACAAAACCTACCAGACATCTATAACTCGGCCCTTCTCAGGGCCAAAGAACTGTTCTGAAGATAATTTTCATGACAATCGAAATGGTTGGTGGTAGGAGAGCGTTAATTTCGGTTACCCAAATCGCCTAACGGTAAGTTGGTAACATTCGTGCAGGCACGAATGTATAGTAGGTCATCAATTCGGGAGGTGGGTGGGTGCAACAAACAAGAGCTAGTAACAAATAAATATATAAAGAATAAGTAAGTAAATAAATAAATAAAATAAAAGAAAATACAATAAAATACAATAAAATAAAATAAATTGTTTACATGAAATAGGCGTGCTGCAAACATGAAATGAAGCCCAAACACACTCCATGTATGTCACTTTGCAGTGGGTGTAAAAGTACTCCACGCAGAATTTATTTATTTATTTATTATGTTTCGATTTAGTCCGGTTTCTACGCCAATAGAGAATGCAGATTATTATAATTTTTTTTTTTTTTTATTTCCCTCTCAATATATCACTGTCGGTAACTGTCTCTTTAACATGTAACTGTGGCTCCGATGGAGCCGATTAAGTTGTAGTAGTGGGATGGCGTGTTTGTTGTGCACAAGTAACCTCTTACTTGGAAGAGGTGTACTTGGTGACAGCCTTGGTGCCCTCAGACACGGCATGCTTGGCCAGTTCACCGGGCAGCAAGAGTCGGACAGCTGTCTGGATTTCCCGACTTGTAATGGTGGAGCGTTTGTTGTAGTGCGCCAGGCGGGAAGCCTCGGCAGCGATGCGCTCGAAGATGTCGTTCACGAAAGAGTTCATGATGGACATAGCTTTGGAGGAGACTCCTGTGTCGGGGTGCACTTGCTTCAGTACCTTGTAGATGTAGATGCTGTAGCTTTCCTTCCTCCTGCGCTTCTTCTTCTTGTCACCCTTGGCAATGGCCTTCTGGGCCTTTCCAGCCTTCTTGGCAGCCTTTCCGGAAGTTTTGGGAGGCATGGCGGCACAGTTACTCGTGGCGCGGAGCGAGAGAATTGAAAACTGGCCCGACTAACTTTTCCTTATATACCGAGCGGGCCGCTCAGGATCAGACTGGCTGCAGCTACGGCTCTCTTACATTGGTTGGGTCCGCGAGACGGCCACCTGGCCTGATCCTGAGCTTGGTATAAAAGACCAAGGTGGCGGGCGGAAATTTAACTCCTATCACGAAAAGCAGCAGCAGCAACATGTCAGGACGCGGCAAGGGAGGCAAGGTGAAGGGCAAGTCAAAGTCCCGTTCTAGCAGGGCCGGACTCCAGTTCCCCGTGGGTAGGATCCACCGTCTCTTGCGTAAAGGCAACTATGCTGAGCGTGTTGGTGCAGGTGCCCCTGTGTACCTTGCAGCCGTCATGGAGTACCTGGCAGCAGAAGTGCTCGAGCTGGCCGGTAACGCCGCCCGCGACAACAAGAAGACCCGCATTATCCCGCGTCATCTTCAGCTTGCCATTCGCAATGACGAGGAGCTGAACAAGCTCCTATCTGGAGTCACCATTGCCCAAGGGGGTGTCCTTCCTAACATCCAAGCTGTGCTCCTCCCCAAGAAGACAGAGAAGAAATAAGAACCCAAGGTTCGTTCACACAAGACAACCTAACCAAACAGGCTCCTTTCGGAGCCACAGGATATCACTTAAAGAGAGAAATATACGACATCAACGTTTTGCAGGATAACACTCTGTGGAAATTGAGTGAAATTGATTTTGAATGGTGTAGATGTGAAGGGCGGTTGTGGGGGCCTGGGGTGGGGGACTTAAACGGGACTTAGAAGGGCGCAAGAAGCAGCTTTAGCAGCAGCAGCAGCAAGGGAGGCGACCTTATTTTCAGTCAGGTTCATACACAAAGAAATACATCAGATTCATTGACAGTACAGTACACATTTACCAGTGTGGGCTAGCCAATTTGGGATAAAGAGCAAGAATGTAATGTCCTCAATGAAGTAATGACATAGTTCAAGATACAATAAGTGAGGTGGCCTGAAGTCTTTGACAGTGTCCCATTCAATAATATAGTAGTGCTTTAAAGGTGTATCACCAAGTTTACATGCTGAGTGTTCCTTTATGGGTACAGCGTTACTAACTAGCCAGATGTGTCTGTATCCTAACCTAATTCTGGCCACGACTACATCACACAGGCAAGTTGTTTGGACACTCTTCCTAGCCCCCTTGGTCCCTGTTCACCTACCTACTGTAGCAGTAAGTAGGTACCTGTTGTAAATCGAAACGTTGCCAATTTGTATTCAGGGAAAGTTGTTGGAGCTTCTAAACTTGAACTGACACAATCCGAGGAGTGGTGACCCGAGGATCACAGACACTATCTCTCCCTTCCTAACCTCCTGCTCCTTCCTCTGTCCTCCAAAAATTGAACCATGCTATCGCAAAGGTAATAATACAGGTAGAGACAACAACATATTTTCCTATTGTCTTATTATATATTAATAACAGAAACGCTGCCGCCATCCTGGAGGCTTTACATTGTCTCACTGTTCATTCCCTCCACAATTCTTCCTCTTACTTCTTCTTCTTCTTCCACCAATACTTTATTAACGGTGTATGTAAGTTTCACCATGTTTTGCACTCCAGCGGTAGAGCAAAGTATATTTTGTTAGCAATAAACCAAAAGCATATTTTATGGCCTAATCATCACTACATAGAACACCACCCATAAAGCATGATACTAGTAGACCACAAACTGCTATAAACACCCAAAGCATATTTTATTGCCTAATCATCCATCACTACATAGAACACCACTCATAAAGCATGATACTATTAGACCACAAACTGCTATAAACCCCGAAAATATACTATACTAGTGACTCTAATTGTGTTACCCAATATTATACGAAATAATACTATAAAACATAATAATAAACACACTAATAGTGTATATTAGTTGAATGCACAATCTGATGAGAAATCAAAAAAAAAAAAAAAAACATAACAATAACCTAGAAAGAGTGTAGAGTATTTTTGTGCAAACTATTATACTAGTAGATGGTCTAAGATAACTGTATGTGAAGGAAAAGGTGTGCTCTCCACTCAAACTTTCTTTTTATGAAATCTCCTACTCCCCAGCTGAGCGGTACGCCCAATGGGAAACAAAACGTGGCACATAACACGCCGCCCGCCAGCTCTGGCTCGGTGAATAGGAATCAGTAATCGGGCGGAGTATAAACAACACCGCCGCCAATGTGCTCCTCCCATCTCTGAGGAAATCTGGCGGGCAACTTAGTATTATATTAGCATGTAATAATAATAACAATAATAATAATAATAATACTACTACTACTACTAATAATAATAATAATATTAATAATAATAATATTAATAATAATAACATGCAATTTCATTTTATAACACATACAAACAAAATAGTGTATAGCCTACTATACTTAACTATAATAGGTTAGGTTGCGTAGGAGGATCTAAAAAGTACAGTAGTATACACACACACACACACACACACACACACACACACACACTTCGCTACTATATGCCAGACGCTCCCCCGGCTTGACACAACCACTCTCCCTGCTTACCTACCAGCCCCCCCCCCTTCCCCCTCACTTAGTAGAAGTATTTGAAATAGCAAAACGCCTGGACAAACTAAAATTAAAACGCTCTACCACCCCCATTGACTTACCAATGAAACTCTTCAAGGAGTTCTCCCCGGAGCTTGCTAAACCCCTATGCTCCATCATCAATGCTTCTCTCAGTCAAGCCAGATGCCCAGCTGACTGGAAGACCTCTTATGTATCACCAGTGCCCAAGTCAACCAGCCCACAATCCTTAAATCAGCTACGACCTATTGCAATCACCCCAATACCCAGCCTAATCTGTGAAAGTTTTGTGTTCGACTGGCTGGGCTTTTGCTGATATTGCAGGAGTCGTAGTAGACCCTCAGCAATTTGGCAACCTGAAAACTTCCTCCACCACTGACTGACTGTCTTGTCAGCTTTCTCGATTACATATACCGCCATCTCGAGAAACGAAAAACGTCTGTAGCTGTCGCCTTCATTGATTTCACTAAAGCGTTCGACCTAGTCGACCACAATATAATCATCAACTAAGCTATTGACCTCGGGCTTCGGAGAAGTCTTATTATACCAGGGCTTACAGACTTCCTCAGTGACCGACGCCAAGCTGTACGCTTCCGAGGGGCTGGCTGTCTCCACCTTTCAGTCACTCACCTGTGGCGTCCCCCAAGGCACCAAGATGGGACCACTCTGCTTCCTTATGCTCATCAATGATGCCCTAAGAGAAACCCCTGCTCGCTGGAAATATGTCGACGACTCCACCATTGGGATCAGCGTCAACAATTCTGCTCCAAACTATACCGCCCTTCATGATTTATTGAACAGTCTCCAAAACTGGGCCACCAACAACCATGGTTATGCACATCAACCTCTCCTCCGACATTGTCCCACCTCCTTCCATTACTCTAGGTCCGAACACACTCCAGGTTTTAGATTCCACGAAGCTCCTCGGCGTCACCATAGACAACAAACTAAATTAGAAACCACACGTCAGTGAAGTTATCAAATCCTCCAGTTTCCGTCTCCACCTCCTACTCCGACTCAAGTCCCTCGGTGTTCCTGCACACCAGCTCCTCAGTGTTTACACAACATTCATACTTCCCAAGCTCACCTGGTCTTCCTCCCTAAATGCCACACAACGTAAACACCTAGAAAAAGTGCAAAAGAGGCCATGCAAGATTATTCTCTACCCTTCCTACTCCACATATCAAGAAGCGCTCAACACACTGACCGACCCTTTAGACTCTCACTGACCATCACCACGACCTCATCTGCCAATTTGGTAAGAAGCTTCTACACCGGCTCCTACTACCATCTGAGATCCCTAGTCCGAGAATTGCTCTTCGACACCACAACCGCATCCAGCCCATACGTGCACGAACTGATCGCTATAAGAACAGCCCAGTCCCAACCATTGTAAAAATTATCGATAACTTGTAATAAATCAGTGTACTCACTCCCAGTAAACACTACTCCTTGCACTGTCACTATGTTGAAATGAACTGTAGTTTGAGCTTTTCCCCAGCTAGTTATTATATGTCTTATTTGTGTCACTCATGTTACTTGTATATTATTTGTAATTCGTAACCCATTCCCCAAATATGTAACTGTATATTTTCAGTCTTCTGGCTGCCAAGCTCTTTCAATAAACCGTTAATTATTATTATTATTATTATTATTTATATGTTGGCCCATACCAACTCACTCCCCTGAACCCTCCTCCCCAGCGGACTATCAACAAGTTCTTGCCATAAGGTACTATCTCATTTGGCCAAGGAATGGAACCAGTGATGAATAGTGGTGAACAGTGCTTAACTCAGTGAAAAACAACTCGGCAGTTGAGTCTTACCCAAGCTAGCTAACCAACTTCACACAGTGAGGTCCCAGGTACCCAGTTATACTTCCCCTGAGACTCCACGATAGAGAGGCCTGGGACCACACCTCACCCACTTGAATGAGTGAGTCATGTCGACCACGTGGTGTCCCCAAGATGCTACGACACCACGTAGTGAATGTTTTGCTACAGCATCATCATGTGAAGTTCCTCATAACACCATCTGTGAGGTAACTGCTACATCATCAGGCCCCTCATAACGCCATCTGTGAGGGAGTTACTACACTACGTGTCTGGTGTTCAACACCTCACCTTACATGATCTACGCGTGCAAACATTAATCTGTATGTTCACTGTGTGCTCCTTCACCTATCTCTAATGAGGGCTTTTGTTAAACCACCAATGTATGTACTAAGTCATTTGTGTCCAATGTATACTTTCGAAAAGCCCTTGTTTGGGGAAGGTAGGAGAGAGTAGTCGTCATTATTGTCCAAGCCACATTATTTATTTCTATATATAAGTAATGTAGGCTGGTTTTTAAATACCTCAATCCCCTAACGGTGCCGTTTGTATATTAAGAAATACCGAAGCCATACAGTACAACACCAGCGAATATGAAGTATCACTGTAACCGGCAACTGTTACTCACTCATACCTACATACATATATAGAGTCTTTACAGAATGATAGCAGACACGAGGAAGACGAACAACAAGAGGAGGAGAGTTAGAAGAAAATCAACTTCAAGCTAAGAAGAAGAATACCAAGACATTTCCTCCAAACAAGAAAACAACACACACAATCAAGCCGACCAAACACTGAGAAACCATGGCGGAACCCAACATGCACCGGACGCTTGACCTGACTCTATCCTGCCGCATCCAGGCGAGTTGCTGCTTAAAGTCCCTCACGCAAGCGCTGTTTAGCCACTGCACCTATTCTATCCTCCTAAAATTCACTCCAATCCCCCCCTGCCACTAGCATGTTATGTATGTATGTATGTATGTATGTATGCATGAATGATAACTGCAACTTTGCGTATTAAAACTCATTACTCTTACCGAAGTAATATAGTGCGTGGTTATGTTATGTCATGTTAGGATAGATTATAAACTACATTGGGTTACATTTCGTGAGGTTCGGTGACGCTACAGGAAGTTAGGTGAGGTACCTGGAGGTTAGGTGAATGTTGACTGACTGACTGACTGACAATTACTAGGAAGTGGTTCCAACACGTTCACGCACAACCTATACTCATACCACAAGTCCAGAATTAGAGAGGATCATGTTATTGGATATATTTTCAACGATTTACTCAGTGTCTAACCAACTCTTTAGCGATTTAAATGTGGACCTAAAAGTAGGTCCGTATATTTGTTTGTCGTGGTGGTGGTGGTGGTGGTGGTGGTGTGCGCCCGTCCATCAGGTTGATTAACCACCAAAACCATAAAGGGTGCGGCCCTGCCGTTTCAGGGCATACACCACATCCATGGCGGTGACGGTCTTCCTTTTTGCGTGCTCGGTGTAGGTGACGGCGTCACGG
>NW_024739635.1:0-1720 GCF_018991925.1 Homarus americanus | reverse complement strand
GTTATACTCGATCAGGGACTTTGTTATCCTCGACCAGGGACTTTGTTATACTCGATATCAGGGGCCTTTGTTATACTAGATCAGGGACTTTGTTATACTCGATCAGGGATTTTCTTATACTCGAGCAGGGGCTTTGTTATACTCGACCAGGGGACGTTTTATACTTGACCAATGGACTTTGTTATACTCGATGAAGAGCATTTGTTAAACTCGATCAGGGGACTTTTTTATACACGACCAGAGGACTTTGTTATAATCGATCGGGGATATGTTATACTCGATCAGGGGACTTTGTTATACCCGATCAGCGGACTTTGCTATACTCGACCAGGGACTTTGTTATTCTCAATCAGGACTTTGTTACACTCGACAAGAGGACTTTTTATACTTGACCAATTTACTTTTACTCGATGAGGGCCTTTGTTATACTCGATCTGGGGACTTTGTTATACTCGAAGGAACTTTGTTATACTCGATCAGGGACTTTGTTATAATACCAGGGACTTTGTTACACGCGATTAGGGGCCTTTGTTATACTCGATGAGGGTGCTGTTATACTCGACTAGGGACTTTGTTATACTTGATCAGGGCCATTTTTAGACTCGATGAGGGGCCTTTGTTATACTCGATCAGGAGACTTTGTTATACTCGATCAGGTGACTTTCTAATACTCGACCAAGGTACTTTCTTATACTTGACCAATGGACTTTGTTATATACTCAATGAGGGGCGTTTGTTGTACTCGATCAGGGACTTTGTTATACTCGAGAAGGGAGTTTGTTATACGCAATCAGGGACTTTTTATAGTCGCAGAGGACTTTGTTATACTCGATGACGGACTTTGTTATACTCAATCAGGGACTTTGTTATACTCGATTAGGGGCCTTTGTTATACACGATGAGGGCTTTGTTATACTCGACCAGGGGACTGTGTTATATTCGATCGGGGACTTTGTTTTACCCGACCAGAGGAGTTTTTTATACTTGACCGATGGACTTTGTTATACTCGACCAGGGGACTTTGTTATACGCGATCAGGGGACTTTTTAATACTCGACCAGAGGACTTTGTTAATACTCGATCAGGGATATGTTATACTCGATCACGGGACTTTATTATACTCAACCAGAGGACTTTGTTATACTCAATCAGGGGACTTTGTTATACTCGATTAGGGGCCTTTGTTATACTGGGCCATTACACTTTGTTATACTCGATCAGGGATGTGTTATACTCGATTAGGGGACTTTGTTATACTGGACCAAGGGACTTTGTTATACTCGATCAGGGGACTTTATTATACTCAACCAGAGGACTTTATTATACTCAACCAGAGGACTTTGTTATACTCAATCAGGGACTTTGTTATACTCGATTAGGGGCCTTTGTTATACTGGGCCATTATACTTTGTTATACTCGATCAGGGACTTTGTTATCCTCGACCAGGGACTTTGTTATACTCGATTAGGCGGCTTTGAAATACTCGATCAAGGGACTTTGTTATACTCGATGAGGGCCTTTGTTATACTCGATCAGGGCCTTTGTTACACTAGATCAGGACTTTGTTATACTCGATCAGGGACTTTCTTATACTCGAGCAGGGGCTTTGTTATACTCGATCTGGGGACTTTGTTATTCTCGATGAGGAGGCTTTGTTATACTCGATCAGGGACTTTGCTATACTTTCGACCAGGGACTTTGTTATACTTGATCAGGGGA
>NW_024739634.1:5000-16033 GCF_018991925.1 Homarus americanus | reverse complement strand
AAGATGTACGTGGTTGATGTGTATGCACGTGCACACGATGACACACACACACACACACACACACACACACACACACACACACACACACACACACACTACTCTATCTCTCACTCTATACTCACTCTCACACACTCTATATCTCCCAATCTATATCACACTCTCTCACACAATCTTTTCACTATCTCTCTACCTCTTTCACTATCTCTCATTTTATCTCACACACACACTACTCTATCTCACTCTACTCACTCTCACACACACTCTATATCTCCCAATTCTATATCACACACTCTCACACACTATCTTTCTCACTATCTTCACTCTTCAAGTCATGGTAGAAGTGACAGGCGCCAAAATTTTTGAGAGATACTTGGCGCTTATTATCTCCTGCCGAGACTCTACCTTCAGCTTATTAAAAGTTTCTTTATTAAATATTCCCGGCTGGAGGTGAGAACGTACCTAACCGGATAACTCAACCTAAACTTACCGGCTCGCTTAATCTAACCTAACTGACTTGGTTTCTAACCCAACCGGCTCACTTCTAAATTAACCGGCTCACTTAACCTATTTAACCGGCTCACTTAAACTTATCTTACCGGCTCACTTAACCTAACCTAACCTAACCTAACCTAACCAAACTTAAGTTACGACTCAGATAATAATCTCCTAAAGGCAACAAGTCTAATTTTGTCTATCTATCTATCTATCTATCTATCTATCTATCTATCTATCTATCTATCTATCTATCTATTCTATCTTCACTATAAAGTTCAACAGTCGGCGTGAGGACACAGGTAAGTTCCTCACCTGTGTCTTGCTTCCCCGCCATTACGGTAATTGCACCTGCTGAGGAGTTTGGTTTTGTCCTTCATTTCCTCACTTCCAATACACCTGAAGCCCCAAAACACCTGTACCCCACACACACCTGTACCCACAAACACCCTGTACCCCAACAACCTGTACTCACACACCTGAACCCCACACCTGTACCCACACACACCTGTACCCACACACCTGTACCCACACACACCTGTACCCCACATTTGTCCCTCACACACCTGAACCCCCACACCTGTACCCACACCTGTACCCCACACACCTGTACCCACACACCACACACACCACACCTGTACCCACACACCTGCACCCCACACCCACACACCCACCCCCACACACCTGTACCCACACACCTGTACCCCCACACCTGCACCCCACACACCCTGTACCCCACACACCTGTACCCCACACACCTTGTACCCACACACACCTGTACCCCCCCACACACCCTGTACCCCACACACCTGTACCCCACACACCTGTACCCCCACCACACCCACCCCACACACCTGTACCCCACACCCTGTCCCCACACACCTGTACCCCCACACACCTGTACCCCACACCTGTACCCACACACACCTGTACCCACACAACCTGTACCCACACACCCTGTACCCACATTTGTACCCACACACACCTGTACCCCACACATTTGTACTCACACACCTGAACCCCACACACCTGTACCCACACACACCTGTACCCACACACCTGTACCCACACACACCTGTACCCACACACACCTGTACCCCCACACACCTGTACCCACACACACCTGTACCCCCACACACCTGTACCTCCCACACACCTGTACCTTCAAATTGAGAATCCAATTCTTTACATCACTAATTAAAAGTAATATTTCAACGTACCTTTGAGAATCCCGGCCGCTCTCTCTCTCCAGCTCTGAGGTACAGGTAGTGTATAATTCACCACCTTTACAGGAGGGAATTTACCTGGGCATAGTGTCCAGGTGTGTTGTACGTGGTATTCTGCTGGGGTTTGTTACAGGACTACTACTACTATTACTCCTACTACTATTATTACTACTACTACTACCACTACTACTACTATTTTTTTTTCGTGGCCTCCAGCCTCCCCCAATAGCCACACCTTCGCCACCATTTAATTACCTTAATATTAAATATCCTAATACATAAGTAGCTATCCTATCTGTGTTAAATTAGTTGAGCCGCAGATCTATGCGGCATTCAGTGACTGTAGCCTCATAGTCAATACCTGCAGCAGTTGTCGGAGTTGGGGCAGAAGCTCTCGTTCCCCTGAGGCAGAGCAGAGCCGACCGAAGGAGAGAGAAAGACAGTCGACATCTCATCCAGGCTGTAACATAGCTTCTGGGCTGCTGCTTCTGTTCGGAGATCAACTCCGCGAGTCTGGCGTAGAAACATCTTGCACTTGGGCCCATCCCACCAGAGGTTGTGAACACTAGAGGAGTGAAGCTGCCTTGATCAACGTTTTGAATTCTCTCCCCATATGCCCTTCTCTTGTCGTTCTCGTTCCTCCTGTGTGCAGCATCGAGAGCTAGGTTACGGTGACATGCGGCCATGGGATCAAAAATCCTGATGTCGAAGAAAGCTCGCTGTCCCCGCGTCCAGAATCCTCGAGCACTGACGTCCACACGGACTTCGTTAGATGTGTTTGAAGTCCTGTGTTGGAAGATCTCACCATCCAATGGAAGGAGGGTCGGTTCTACCATGACGTCCCGGCAGATTTCCTTCAACATATTTGCTGTGAGATCCCTTACCTCGTCATGCCTCATGCATATGAAGCCCCCCTTCTTGCACACCATGGCGTGATCGCCATCATAGGAAGAGCCACACACGCATTGGGAAGGCAAACCTTCTACTGGCCGACCGTAACTTAGAGCAATGGCATCTGAAAATTCTTGTTTATTAAGACTGAAACCATTTGCCCTTATCGGTAACGTAGTTAACCAGTTCGAGGTGCCCACCTCCTGCGCTATAGCTACTTTTTTTTCAGATTTTCTGGAACCTGCAGCAATAGTTGCTGCAACTTATCATTTTGGCAGTGCTGTCGATCTGTCAACTATTATCTTGGTATCCACTTGTACCATTATTATGGTCGGTGAGGTCTACTACTACTACTACTAATAATAATAATAATAATATTAATAATAATAATAATAATAATAATAATAATAATAATAATAATAATAATAATAATATAATTTATGTAACCAAGACAAAAAAAATTAGCAATGTTGATATGCAAATTAAATGAAATGAATTGTGTTTTTGTTTATTTATCTCTTTGTTTATGATATTCTACCTCAGTGAATCTTGAACCATCATGAATAACAAATGAATGAATGAACGTTATGACGCCTCTCAATCACGACCCATGAAAAAAAAAATGATCAGATAAATCATGATCAATTATATTCATTCGTTCTTCCTGGGTCGATCAAAACCCAACTCTCATGTATGGATGAATAAATATACATATCCTTCAACACAAAGCTATTTTATACATTTTGTTTTTTATTCATGTATATTTCATTCCCAATTTCAACACCAATTTTATCATATTTCACGCCCCAATTCCACCAAGTACTAGTAATTGGTAGCAGTGAGAAGTACCATTTATGTGGCCCATTCATATAATACCATCCTGTACCATATAGTACCATCAGTACCATATAGTACCATCAGTACCATATAGTACCATCAGTACCATATAGTACCATATAGTACCATCAGTACCATATAGTACCATCAGTACCATATAGTACCATCAGTACCATATAGTACCATCAGTACCATATAGTACCATCAGTACCATATAGTACCATCAGTACCATATAGTACCATCAGTACCATATAGCCGTACCGTCACCACAACACTTAAGTGGTTGACTATTTAAAAGGGTTTAAAAAAGTCTGTGTTTTGGTGGTATAAAATGGTCTATCTATCTATCTATCTATCGATCTATCTATCTATCTGTCTGTCTATCTATCTATCTATCTATCTATCTATCTATCTATCTATCTATCAGTCTGTCTGTCTGTCTGTCTATATAATCCGTGAGATTTAGTTTTTGCATCGAATGGACCCTTGATATAATGGACTTTTCATCTCTATATCCGTCCATTCCCACCCATTCCCACCCATTCCCACCCATTTCCGCCCATTTCCACCCATTCCCGTCCATTCCAGTCCATTTCCGCCCATTTCCACCCGTTTCCGTCAATTCCCACCCATTCCCGTCCATTCTCAACCATTCCCGTCCATTCTCCGTCCATTCCCACCCATTCCTACAGCTATTCCAGGCGACACTCACTCATCCTTAACTAACAATAACAATAGAAAAAATACTTATATACAATACCTCAATAATTTACGAACATAAATATAAGTCTTGTTTACGTTTTAGATGAGAGAGAGAGAGAGAGAGAGAGAGAGAGAGAGAGAGAGAGAGAGAGAGAGAGAGAGAGAGAGAGAGAGAGAGAGATACAAACGCCAAATTTTTTCAGAGGGAATTCAGGCGCGAAAATTTAATTACTTAAAATCTCGCTGGCTGCTCTATGATATATGCCGTATTCACTTAATTATCTATTGCACCAATAATTAGCTAATTGTTCTCATTATCATTAAATTGCATGAACCAATAAATTTTAGGCAGCGATGAAAGTGAAAAATGGTGAAAATTATGTTGTGTTATTTGAAGCATCTGGCAATGAACGCCCGTCGTCGGTTGCCAGTTATTGTTTTTGTTTGTGGAATTTGAGATGGATATGTTTCTCAGCGCTGTTGTATGTGGTGGTGGTGGTGATTGATGTTGTTGTTGTTGTTGTTTTTGTTGTTGTTGTTGTTGTTGTTATTTTTGTTGTTTTGTTGTTTTGTTTTTGTTGTTATTTTTGTTGTTTTGTTGTTGTTGTTGTTATTTTTGTTGTTTTGTTGCTGTTGTTGTTGTTGTTTTTGTTGTTGTTGTTGTTCTTATTTTTGTTGCTGTTGTTGTTGTTGTTGTTGTTGTTTGTTGTTGTTGTTGTTGTTGTTATTTTGTTGTTTTGTTGTTTTGTTATTTTTGTTGTTGTTTGCTGTTGTTTTGTTGTTGTAAATTTCATAATAACTGCTAGGTCATGAAAACACCGTCACCAAGTGAATAACAATGACCTACCTCCAACACACCTCCAACACACCACCAACACACCTAACACACCACCAACACACCACCAACACACATCAACATCTCCAACGCACCTTCAACACACCTACAACACACCCCAACACACCCCAACACACCTCCAACACTCCTCCAACACCTTCAACACCCCTAACACACCTACAACACACCCCAACACACCACCAACACACACCTCCAACACTCCAACACCCCCAACACACCCCAACACACCTCCAACACCCCCAACATACCTCTAACACACCCCAACACACCTCTAACACACCCTAACACACCTCCAACACACCCCAACACACCTCCAACACCTCCAACACACCCCAACACACCCGCAACACACCCCAACACACCTCTAACACACCTAACACACCCCTAACACACCTACAACACACCCCAACACACTTCCAACACTCCCCAACACACCTCTAACACACCCTAACACACCTCTAACACACCCTAACACACCTCCAACACACCCCAATACACCAACACACCCGCAACACACCTCCAACACACCTCCAACACACCCCAACACACTCCAACACACCCCCAACATTGATGGTGACTGTTAACAAAGCACATCTTGCATCTTACGCTCCCACTATAATACTTTTCTCAGAACTTAACTGTAAATTTTTGTAGATATAAATACCTGTTGGAGAAGCTTCTAGAGAGAGAGAGAGAGAGAGAGAGTAAACTCCTCTCAAAATACCTCATAAAAAGAGCCGCTAATGGACGCTGTAGTGGCAGAGTGGGCAGGGACACGAGAGACACTCACTCACCCAATCAAGGACAAGGGTTCGAATTTTACCATCACAGTTAACTATCCACCAAAGTACTGAACTGTTTATGATTATTCCGCGGTATTTCGTCAAACATACAGACACCATTTTTATTTTTATTTTTTTTATTCATTTTTTTATGTATACAATTTTTTTATGTATACAGATTCCTTATACGAATTCCTTTTATGTATACAAATTTCTTTTTATGTATACAAATTCTTTTTTTTAGTATTAACAAATCTCCTGTGTATTATTCTTATGATTCTCTACTTAATAAAATAAAATAAAATATAAATTCCCAGATAAACATATAAGGAATACTTGACTCTTTTGGGTAAATCATTTTGTATTCGTCTGTATAAAATCCTGGATAGGCCACTGTTGTAGATATGATATCCCCTCCTCTTTCCCTTCCTCTTCCCCCTCCCCCCCTCTTCCCTCCCCTTCCTTCCCCTCCTTCCTACATCTCTTCAATTGTGTAGTTATGGTAACAGTTGACGTGTATTAAGTAACAAGAGAAATTTTCAACAACTCATTGCTGGATTTTTGACATTTCCGATTTCTCAGTAATTTATACGTTTGTAAAGATCAGATTTCCAGATTTTTTTTTAAAGAGATGAAAGTCATTGGTCGTTAACATGTGCTGGAGGAAATAATGGAATTTAACCCATATGACTGGTCTTCACTGTGGCTATAGTCTCTGAACATTTGATTTTTATGTGTAGACTTTGCTGGTTTAATATATCTAATGGTGGTTTATTTTTGCAGGTTGAGCCATCAGTACAAAGTAAATACACATTGTCGGTTTACAGGTATTAGGTTAGGTTTAAAATGTCTAGGTTTAATTAAAAGTATAACTACCACTTAGACCATCATTACTACAGTGTTTGATCTACAGATGGAGGTAAGGTTTATGTATATTAGCACAATACTTATGCATTTGTCCAGGTGCAGATGATGTACAATCGGGTTACAGTCGGGGTTAAAAGTCTTGAACACTTGAGAGTATTTGACATGTAAGTACCCGAAGATCTTGGGTATTAAGGAGAGTTTGATCCCATTTTGTGGTTCAGGACATAATATGTGATGAGAAGTAGTGTTATATCCCAGTCATATAGCTCACAAGTCGAGGCCAGATAGTGATAAATTTTCAACACTTTTGACCCCGACTGTACATATGTATTTATTAATTGTACAAATGATAAGTTTATTTTATGACTTATTTCTTTCTCAGTGCAATTTTTTTCTACTTTATTTTTTATGTAAAGTTTATTTCATTTGGAGGAATGGGTCTGTATTTTATGTCCGGAATAAACATTAGTATTTTCACACACAGTAATGTACACTTGATGTTTTGTGGGCGGGGTTGACGGTCCCTACAGCTAACACAATGTTGATTTTACGTCGCAGTTTACTCTTTAAAAAAAAATAACCTGTTTTTTTTTGTCAGTTTTAATTTACCCGATGTGGCAAAAATATAATAAAATAATTTGTACTTTTTTTTCTGTTGTTTTTCAGGCAAAGAATGTCAGCCTTAATTGGCCACTGACAGGGTTAATAATAATAATAATAATAATAATAATAATAATAATAATAATAATAGATCAGTAAACAACAACAACAACAACAACAACAACAACAACAACAACAACAACAACAACAACAACAACAACAACAACAACAACAACACCAGCCAACAGTGAGCCTCAACTCTATCACAATATTATATCAATCATTATTAAAAATCAAATTAAAATAACTAATAATTCACACTAGGCAACTCGTGTATGCCAATCTGGGGGGGTGAGGGGGAGAAAAGGGAGGGTAAGGGGTGAGGAAAAGGGGAGGAGGTAGGGGTGAGAGGGGTGGGGGAGGTAGGGAAAAAGGGGGTGGGGGAGGTAGGGAAAAGGGGGTGGGGGAGGTAGGGGTGAGGGGAGAAAAAGTGGGGAGGTAGGGGTGAGGGGAGAAAGGGGTGGGGGAGGTAGGGGGTGAGGGAGAAAAAGGGAGGGAGGTGGGGGTGAGGGGAGAAAGGGGGTGGTGGAGGTAGGGGGTGAGGGGAGAAAAGTGGGGTGGGGGGAGGTAGGGGTGAGGGGGAGAAAGGGAGGGAGACACACACCTCTCTACACACGTTTCATTTAAGGAGAGAGAGAGAGAGAGAGAGAGAGAGAGAGATTATTAATGAACATACCCAACCCACCACCACCACCAAAGACTCCTCAATAACACATACAGAAAGTCGAGCGAAGCGAACGCCTGGCGAACATAAGCAAATCATTATATACCATCCAAGTCTGTTAGTGATTACCAGAAATAAACAAAAACAAAAAACTACGTCAACAATGGAACAAAGAGACGGTGGTTCATTCCTCTCTGGTTAAGCCGTCATTAGCGAATCATTGCCTGGGATGGAGAAAATGATCGCCAGGCATTTGGAATTCTCTCCTTGGCGTTTTTTTTTTTTTTTTTTAGACGAAACTATTTGGTATTTTTTTGCCTTTCGTTGTTTTTTTTATTTGTTTGTTTGTTTGTTTATTTGTTTGTTTGTTTATTTATGTGTTTGTTTGTTTATTTGTTTATTTATATATTTATTTTTGCCTCACTAAATCGTATGACTTATATGACGTTTGATGTGGGAGACAAAATGGCGTCTTATTACAAATGAATATAAATCACATAAAGATTAGCCCCTCCCAGCTTATTTCACTTGAAGATTAGCCCCAAGCTTATTTCACTTGAAGATTAGCCCCCAAGCTTATTTCACTTGAAGATTAGCCCCAAGCTTATTTCACTTGAAGATTAGCCCCAAGCTTATTTCACTTGAAGTAGCCCCTCCCAAGCTTATTTCACTTGAAGATTAGCCCCAAGCTTATTCATGAAGAAGATTAGCCCCTCCCAAGCTTATTTCATGAAGATTAGCCCCTCAGCTTATTTCACTTGAAGATTAGCCCTCCCAGCTTATTTCACTTGAAGATTAGCCCCAAGCTTATTTCACTTGAAGATTAGCCCCAAGCTTATTTCACTTAAAGATTAGCCCCTCCCAGCTTATTTCACTTGAAGATTAGCCCTCCCAGCTTATTTCACTTGAAGATTAGCCCCAAGCTTATTTCACTTAAAGATTAGCCCCTCCCAGCTTATTTCACTTGAAGATTAGCCCCACGTAACTTATTTCACTTAAAGATTAGCCCCACCCAGCTTATTTCACTTGAAGATTAGCCCTACCCAGCTTATTTACTGTCATATTCAAGCGGTAACTTTCGTGTTATAATGATTCATGACTCGGATTCATTTAGGCTTTATGTTATTGATTCGTGATTCAAGGTGATTCAAATTTTACTCGGAGAAAATATTAAAGATTCACGATTCGGAATGAGTTGAGATTCACTGACTCGCTCAACCTCTGCGTTTAATGATTCGTGGTCCAGATTCATCACGTATTCGCTAGAGCAGTAGATTATTGATTCATGATTCAGGGTCGTCCAAGATTCACTGAGGCGGTAAATCAATGATTCACGCATCTTTGTTCCTGTTGTTTTGATCATGACAAACAAACAAACACACCACTGCGCTTAATTTGCATATCAACAGTGCTAATTTGTTGTTGTTGCTGTTCTTGTTCTCATAAATGATAATGAATGAACGACTGGTTAAGTGGATCTCAGTCTTAGTAGGGACAAAGTGAACCTAACCTAACCCAACCTAAACCCAACCTAAACCCAACCTAACCTAACCTAACCTAACCTAACCTAACCTAACCTAACCTAACCTAACCTAAACCCAACCTAATCGTAACCTAACCTAATCTAACCTAACCTAACCTAAAAAAATAATCTCATAATTCACGTAAAAAAAAAAATAATAATTCCTCTAACCTCCACACCTTGAAATCCCTTATAAGAAGAACCAAATTAACACAGGTGAGAATGGCGTTAATTTGATCAAAGAACTTTAACAAATTCTCCAGGTATAGCCTTGACACCTGGAGCTTGTAAATCACCTGGGGCGTCAAATCCTCATCACGCCAACGGCAGGTAATTAGTCTCACCTGACGGGACAAATCAACAACCTGACTATTTAATTTATATATTTTATCATTGGATCGTGATTAATTTTTGTACTTGATTATAACGCGATGGGATGGTGACCTGGAGCTGTTCTGGTATAATGCTGTGTTGTTGTATTATGCTGTCTGTATCATGCTGTCTCTGTTATACTGTCTATGTTATGCTGTCTATGTTATACTGTCTATGTTATGCTGTCTATGTTGTACTGTCTGTGTTATACTGTCTATGTTATGCTGTCTATGTTATACTGTCTATGTTATGCTGTCTATGTTGTACTGTCTATGTTATGCTGTCTATGTTATGCTGTCTATGTTGTACTGTCTCTGTTATACTGTCTATGTTATGCTGTCTCTGTTATACTGTCTATGTTATGCTGTCTATGTTGTACTGTCTCTGTTATACTGTCTATGTTATGCTGTCTATGTTGTACTGTCTGTGTTATACTGTCTATGTTATGCTGTCTATGTTATACTGTCTATGTTATACTGTCTATGTTATGCTGTCTATGTTATACTGTCTATGTTATGCTGTCTATGTTGTACTGTCTCTGTTATACTGTCTATGTTATGCTGTCTCTGTTATACTGTCTATGTTATGCTGTCTATGTTGTACTGTCTCTGTTATACTGTCTATGTTATGCTGTCTATGTTGTACTGTCTGTGTTATACTGTCTATGTTATGCTGTCTATGTTATACTGTCTATGTTATACTGTCTATGTTATGCTGTCTATGTTATACTGTCTATGTTATGCTGTCTATGTTGTACTGTCTCTGTTATACTGTCTATGTTATGCTGTCTCTGTTATACTGTCTATGTTATGCTGTCTATGTTGTACTGTCTCTGTTATACTGTCTATGTTATGCTGTCTATGTTGTACTGTCTGTGTTATACTGTCTATGTTATGCTGTCTATGTTATACTGTCTATGTTATGCTGTCTATGTTATGCTGTCTATGTTGTACTGTCTATGTTATGCTGTCTATGTTATGCTGTTTTTATATTATACTGTATCTTTATTAACATAGCCAGAGTTGTGGACATAGTTAAGTTAGGTTAGGTTAGAATAGGTTAAATTAAGTAAGGTTAAAATAGCCTAATTAGATAACCGCTGAAGATCAAACCAACGACCATTAGGACACGAAACGAAACACTACCCACTCACCCACCGCA
>NW_024739633.1:0-17062 GCF_018991925.1 Homarus americanus | reverse complement strand
ATACACTTGAACACTGTCAAACACTTCAGGCCACCTCACTTACTGTATCTTGAACTATGTAATTACTTCAGGTGTGCATCAGGACATTCATCCCAAATTTGATAGCCCACACTGATTAGTCTTCAATTACAACAAGTCTAATAAAACAAAGCATATAATCAATCTCTTTATTTTTCACAACGTAAAGTACAGCCATATTTGGAATACAGAAACTTCTACAAAACGGGATCACCTACACAGCTGGCGTCGTAGAAAACGGGGGTTTTCGACAAATACAAAATATACCAAAGTTTCCCATTAAATTACAAAATTTCCCATTTTCTCCAAGTCAACAGAAAACGCCACTTTTTTCCAAAAAAATTCATTATCTTTATTTTTAAAGATAGGTTCTGCCATATTTATATATATAATATAAGTGATTTTTTAGAGTGTTTACTGAGCACAAAGTTGATTTTTTTTTTAAACTCAAAAAGTAGTTATTCCAAATTGGTCTTTAGTTAATGTTTGAATGTTTTGTTTGCAAACAGACTTTTACCATATTATCAATACTGACAATAATGTCAGTACCAACAATAGGTTCAGTCTTGTCGTATAGCTCTCACGACACAGATTTCGTGTCTTTGGACAATTGTCGTTGACAATGTCCGAGCTAACGTTTGCAAACAAACACCCAAACACCAACTGACCAAAGAGGAATAACTACTCTTTCAGTTAAAAAAATCAACCTTGTTGCTCAGTAAACACTCTAAAAACAACACCACATGTGTTCCCGTGTACCTGCAACACCACATGTGTTCCCGTGTACCTGCAAGTAAAAGGGAGAAACAAAAACATGCATCAAAATTCACACAATAATACACATTATCAACACCTTTCAATTAACTGATCACAATATCAATGATGAACTTCAGTTACATATCAACACCTTTTCTTTACCAACAATCATATTACTTTAACCAATCTCAACTTTTCACACATTACCTCTTCTCGACGTATTCTGGTGCCTCAATCACTTGTCATCGTCCACCTTATTTGTGTTTCTACTTGGCTTATCTGGCCATACAGATCACAAAATTCAACTCAAATACATACTATATTGTATACACTTAGCAATTTCTGCTTCAAACATCATCCTCTCGGCTCCAGTCACAGGAACAACTTTAGTTTAAGAAATTTATTGGCAGAGCTTGTAGTACAGTTTGCCTATTCTGAGTAATTCAGTCAGGTCTTGACACTGAGGGTGGCATCACTTCTCACTGTCACGCAGGACAGAGATTCACACACAAAGAAATACATCATATTCATTAACAACTATAAATGTATATAGGGGGACAATGGCTATACCTTCAAAGGACGTCATCTTCAGACATGACGGCTATACGTTCACAGGACGTAGTCTTCTCGGCTCCATACACCCCGGTCACAGTCGACATCTTCTCGGCTCCAGTCACGGGGACGACAGCTATACGTTCAAAGGACGTCATCTTCACAGAGATAACAGCTATACGTTCACAGGACGTCTTCTCCTCGGCTCCACGAACCCCAGTGACAGACGACGGCTATACCTTCAGAAGACGACGTCGTCTTCTCGGCTCCATACGCCCCGGTCACAGAGACGCATAATCCTCGACGGCGACTTCGCCCCGTCGGTTCGATCTGAAAAGGAGAAAACGTTTAGCAAATTCCACTCTCTTACATGACGACTGCGGAGGTCCACTCGTAAAGGCCGTAAACACACACACAACCGAAAGTGTAGTACCATTATATAGCCTCCAGTATATAACAGCACAAACACAACACCCATTCACAAATTTCATTCGCCTTACCTCTAACTAAAGTCAAAATTCGGGGTCAACCTCTGTGCCGGTCAGCCCATCTATAGATCACGTCTCTGCAAAAATCGACCTTTCCCACGCTAGTTGGCTCCGCTCATGCGGCAGCCCACTGCAGCTTCCTTGCGGTTCCTATTATCTGAAAATAAACCATTACAAATTCTTACAAAAAACCCAATACATTTTAGGCCAACAACTACAAAATAGTCATTAATACAATATTCTTCACCACTTAATCATTACAAAAATTCTACCTTTCCGAAAACAGGTCCACCAATCACAGTCCCCATCTTTACCTCGCTAAATAAACTCAATATCCATAGTCACTTACCTGCCGTCACCCCTCCGGTTCCTGTCGGGAGAATTATTTTCTTTCCCACTTCTCGAGTCACAACATCTCCAATCTTGAAATACACGCATCAACACGGACACCAGTATGGTTTACTACTTCACACAGCTGCATCTTTTTTTCTTCTCACGGACTTTCAAGACTCCACCTCGATCACTATCCAAGCACAAGGTACTGCTGCATCGTTTTTCTTTTCACAATTCCACTACCATCACTGCTTTCAACTTCGCATCCAAGCAAACTTTAGCTCAAGTCAGGTCGAGAGAACATTTCAAACAAATGCCAACACGCTTTCTTGCAAAAACGCAACTTAATCCGCCAATTTCATAAAGTACACAATTAACACGATATAAACTCTTACTTTAATTAAACTAGCGTATTCACAAAAATATTCTCTACTCTGTATACTTCATTTATGAACACCTTCAAAAGCTCGCTAGTTAACCACAAAATTCTTAAACATGTTTCAAGTCAAATACATCTATGAAACGTATGACTTGTATTAAACACTTCGAATGCAGGAAACTAACTGTCCAACGAACATGTCTTAACACAATGTTAAGACACAAGAGTCCGATTGTAACTAATCCATCCTTGCCGGTTCACCCTTTATATACCCAACCTCGCCGCCGACTCGCTGGAGCTATACACGAGTTCTACCACCAGACACAAGAGTCCGATAGTAACTGATCCATCCTTGCCGGTTCACCCCTTATATACCCCACCTTCCCGCCGACTCGCTGCTGCTCAACTTCTCCGGTAAACACCGTCACAACCAAACGAGGGGATTATCCCACATAAACTGCTCTTGGGTATTTACACCATAGGGACCACACGATTTGTGATAAGCTACCAAACCAAAAAGTTATGATAGCAACTCAGTGGCAGTATCGTAGTCAATAAAGTTTCCTTCCAAGATGCAAATAACATGATACCCTACATCTCCATTCCTTGGTGACAACTATCACCGGTCAAGTCACGACCCGAGTAATGTTTACCCATTACCGAACAGTATATATTTATAACTTAATTATAACAATGTTACGTCTACATGATACTAAATGTTACATAATAATTCCTCGAGATAAATGTACACTTTATTATAAGGTACCACATTTACTCACTGTAGTACGTGTGAAGTGAGACCTGACACAATAAATCATTATCAAATTGTTATAGTAAATATCTCTCTAACCATTGCTATGTCAACTAGTGTATGTAACTGACTCTCCTGGGGGAAGCTTACGACGAGTACAAACAGCACTTACCACCAATGCCGGATTTAGACCTGTGGAGGCCCCCCTCATTATAACTAGGGTGGGGTGGCGAGTGAAGCGAACCTAAACATCTGCGAGTTCCGCAATTCATATTATTAGCAACACAAACAATAACATTCATTAATTATATACGGTTCATAGGAAAACCAGCTATTCGTCAATTTCAAGTATTACCTACTCTAATTTCTATCACGTGAATTTAAAAGAATGAAATTTACAAAGAATCCAAATGATTAAACACATACATAAAATACTGTAATATGTGGAGGCCGACTTCTCAATCCGACACGACTCTACTCTACTTTGTTATAACGTGTAGGTTTTCTACTCCATTCTTGTCTGTCTTTTGTTAATTTTAGTGTTTCTGGTCAATTTCAAGTAAAGGTTAATATTAACTCAGTGGTTTGTTTTTCTCTCTTTATCACTGTCATCTTATTTTATTCGCCATATTAACTTTTTAGGCTCTTAACAATGTCTGAGGCCAATATTGCTGCTCTTGTAATATATCCACAATTTCTATTTGCCTTTCACGTTTTACATTTATTTCGTGTCAGTTTCAATCGTTTACTCGTCATCAAACAACCATTGCCGGCGTTTCGCTTCAGCATGGTGTTGTCACTTTGACGTCATAACAAGGGAATGTTCCCATTGGCTAAAACTTAACCTAAAACAGATTGTGATTGGTCAGGGAATGTGGGCCGCCTGTATATAAAGTCCGTCATAATTCACACAGACCACTTATCACATCGCTCCTGAACCAAGAAGACCTCTCAACAAGACCTCCTGCTGGACCCGGAACCTTGAAGACCGCCCTCTCCCTCGTGCCATTGTTGGCCATCTTCCCGGACCGGACCACCCACGACTGTCATCGCCCACAACAACTCACGAGCGTTCTTGGTTTATCGAGCATTAGCTTGCCCTCCCCACTGGTGGTGTGAGTGACCCACACTCCAGCTGGAGAGCAGTTATAGCGCGATATTCCCGGCGTGGTTTGAGCCCTTTTCCTTCTACTACTATTTTTCCTTTTTCGCTCTGGCCTAGGGACCTGCCCCCTCAAAAGTGTATTCGTCCTGCGGTCCCCCCTGTAACTGTTCACCTCCCTCCCAGGAGATTGTGAACACGAAAGGGGGTCGGAGCAAAGCCCTCCCCAGCCGAGTCTTTCCAGGAAAACCGTGATCGTGCGGGTCCACCTGGAAAGAGGGTCGCAATCCTTATCCTTCCCAAATAGGCACACTTAGCTCACGTCTATAAGTGAGCAGTCACATACACTAGGAAGTAGGCTTCCCCAATCGGGGCTCCGTGAGAGAAGCTCAGGAACCACTCTACGACCACCAGCTAGTGGGGAGTGCTGTAATTCCTTTGCTGTTTACTCAACCGGAATAGGTAGGATCTAAAACAACAACAACAACAACAACAACAACAACAACAACCCGGTTATGGAGCGCGTACGCCCTCCTAACCGCGATCCCCGCCTGAACCGCCAACCTGACGACCCGAACCACGACAGGCTTCGCACAGAGAAAGCAGACCAGTTACGCGCCTTCAACGAAGCCCTGAAAAGCAGGAACTCTGCCACCACCTCCAACAACTCCACCACCACCACCACCTCCACCACCACCACCACTGCTACCGCTACTGAGGACAACTGGACGAAGGTAGAAAATAAGAAACGCCGACGTGCCCTTTCGGGAAACGATTGCCGTCAAGCAGCCCCCAAGGCACCCATCACCACCACCAGCTCACCTCCAACGACACTGCCAAAATTCCGGATCACGAAAACGGACGCAAAAACAACATATGCCGCCGTCACAGAGATGGAAAAGCAAAACCCACTGGCCAAGTTCTCAGTGCGGCCCAACCTAAAGGGGGAGATGATCGTTCACCCCAAAGACAAGAACTCCGCCACCACCCTCGACACTTACCTACAAAACACCACCACCATTACTTCAACCAAGCTAGACCCCGCCCAGAAACTGATGAAGTCAGTAGTCCTCCGGTACCCAAAGGAACTACCTCTCGAACCCCTGGAGAACCACCCGAAGATCCTAAAAGCCGAGAGATGCTCTCCCCTGTCCGACAAGACGGCCACCACGAAACAAGTCCTCATAACGCACTACGGCTCACCCCCAGCACCATAGACCTCAAAACCTGGGGGATCTACGAAGTGAGGCCCTTCGTCCCAGAGCCCCTGCGATGCTTCAGATGCCAGAAATACGGGCACCATCAGACAAGGTGCACGTACAGGGAAATCTGCGCAGTCTGCGCACAGAAGCACGGCACACAGTCCTGCCTCACCAAGCTGAAAAATGGGGAAAAAATTGCCCCCAAGTGTGCCAACTGCGGGGGCAAACACCACGCCTGGAATCCTGGATGCTCCGAGAGAACAAAGAGGGTCCAGGCAAACCGACCAGCAGCAAGACCGCCCCCCACCGCCTACACACCAGCCCCACCAAGTACCTTCGTGTGGGGAACCCAAAGGCCCAAACAACAAAGACAACCTCCTCAGCCAGTCAACACCCAAAGTGCAGCCCAGTTTCCTGGCCTCACTACAGCCACACCTCAGCCACCCAAGCAGCAGAGAACGACAACCACGAGAAAGACAAAAGAAGCACACACCAAGGCACCAGAAGGAATGATACACATATCAGACCTAGCCAATGTACTGACGACCTTCGCGGAGGGCCTAGCCGGACTACTGGGCCACAAGATCCAACCCACACAGCTCCAAATACTCATGGGGAGCGTCCTCGGGCAAGTCGCCACAGCTCCAGCCATCTCAGTGGAGGAAGCCACGCCGGTCCGCACACGAGTAACAGCCGAGGTACACTCTACACCGAAGAAGGCCACCAGAGAACCCAAGACACCGACAGCTCCCAAGATACCGACAGCTCCCAGAAAGAAACTGGACGTTTCAACTCCCCTGAACCGAACCACGGCCCAGAAGGCAAAAACCACAGAACACGAAGACATGGACCTGATTCAGTTGGAATCGAACTTGGACATCTCCATCGAGGACCACCAGCAGTCCCCGATGAAACAGTGGTGGAAAACGTCAGCACCCTGAACATCCTAACATGGAATGCTCAGGGCATCAAAAACAAGAAACACCTCCTACAAGAAGCAGCAGCCAAGGACAAGCTTGACATCATACTCCTACAAGAAACACTTCTACAAGAACACCACTGTTTCAAATTCAGCGGTTACAAGACATACAGGAGGCATTTCACGCAGGCGTCAACAAGAGGATGTATGATCTTGGTCAAGTCAAGCATACCCTCCGCCGATGTCACGCAGCAATTTCCATGTGGGAAAAACATCGAGACACAGGCCGTCAAAGTAACCCTCCAAGAACGGGAATTAACTGTTCACAACATCTACAAGAACCCAAGGGGCTCACTGGAGGTTACTCAATTATTTGCTTCGGCCGCCGACCACGCCACACTCATAGGAGGGGATTTCAACGCACATCATCCCTTCCTAAGCTCGGCAAGCCCCACAAATGAAGACGGCCTACACCTATACACCACCTTTCAAGATACACCCGAGATCTGCCTCCTGAACACCGGAGAGCCCACCCACACTAGGGGAGGAAGGCTAGATCTAACCTTCGTCTCCAGTGCACTACAGCCTTCGGCCTCCTGGCAGATACACCCCACGCTGACCAGTGACCACTTCGCCACCCTAACAACGCTGAAGGTGAACAAACTCCCCACTCCACCCCCCCTGAGATGGAGATACAACACTCAAAAGGCAGACTGGGGACTCTTCAAGAAACACCTGGCTAAGTGGCGCGAAAAATCACAGCCGGCCGGCGCAGCACCCGCGGATGAGACAACCCTCCACCACCAATTGGTCGATGCGTTTCACCTAGCGGCAGAAGAGGCTATCCCAAAAACAAAACCCACATCAAGACAGTACAATGATTACTGGTACTACTGTCCCAGGGTGAAAGAACTCAACCACAGAGTGAACATGGCCCGAAGAAACTACAGGAGACATCCCACGGCAACAAACAGACATCTCCTGCAAGTCATAGTCAAGGATACCAGGGAAGAGAAGGAAGAAATTAAAAACGCAAGCTGGCTCAAGTGGTGCTCCGAACTGAACGAGCACACCACCCTTGGCAAGATGTGGGCCCAGATCCGAAGGGCATCTGGGAAGGCAACACCACCACCACCAACTCATCCCAACCCAGAAGAGGAAGCCGAGAGACTTGCAAAACTGTTCTCTGACCGAGCAGCAACGAAGAACCTCCCGAGACAGGCGGAGGAGACACAACGGCGTCTGCGACAGGTCAGACTCCAGATGATCGAACAGGCCTGCAACAGTGAAGATGACACTGACAGACCATTCAACCAGCAAGAACTCCAGAAGTCGCTAAAACGAAGCAAGGATACAGCTCCAGGGGCCGACAGGATAACCTACTCCATGCTCTCTCATGCCGGTACAGCCGGACACGAGGCTCTGCTGCAAGCCATCAATGCTTCGTGGACAGCACAAAGACTCCCACCGGAATGGAAGAAGGCAGATATACAGCCCATTCCGAAGCCCAGAGAACCAGACAAGCCGAGGCCAATCTCCCTTCTCAGCTGCATAGCGAAGACCGGAGAAAGAATGGCTCTCAACCGACTCAAGTGGAAAGTAGGCAGCCCACACCCTCACATCTTTGCTTACACCGAGAACACCGGCACAGGCAACAACATCGCCGAGATACTCAGCACAGTGGACAACAAACCAGCTCTGGTGGTCTTCCTCGACCTGGAGAAAGCCTTCGAACTAGCAAATCCATTGGCCATTACAACTACGCTCGCTAAAAAAGGCGTCAAAGGAAGGCTGCTGGGGTGGATCCAGAACTACCTCACACAGAGAGAAGCACGAGTACGCTTTCAGGGAGCAACCTCAAGCTACGGGGTCCATGAAAACGGAACCCCACAAGGAGGCATCCTCAGTCCAATGCTGTTCAACGTCCTGATGGAAAATCTAGTCAAACTTCCCTTCAGACAAACAGCCAAGCTCCTATGCTATGCAGACGACTTACAGCTCATAGTAAGAGGATCGAACAGACTAGCCAACACGCAACACGCACTCCAACTTATAGAAGAGGAGTGCAACAGACTTGGACTCAAGATAAATCCAGCCAAGTCGAAAGCGATGGCCATCTGCACAGACACACCAGACAAGACGCTCTCCATACAAAACACGCCGGTAGTCTGGACCAACGCCCACCAGTGTCTTGGAATCTGGTTTGACCAGAAACTCACCTTCAAGCCGCAACTCGAGTATCTCAGGCACAGGACGAAGAGCAGACACAATATAATGAGGTCGCTCACCAGCAAATCCGCAGGAGCAAACCTTCATGTGCTCAAAGCCTACTACACAGCCGCCATCAGATCGCTGGTGGATTACAGTGCTCCAGCACTCATTGGACTGAGAGAAGACCAAATAGCTAAGCTAGAAGTCATTCAAAACAATGCTCTCAGGACCATGCTCGGAGCACCCATGTGGACCAGAATCTGCAATCTGCAAATGGAAACCGAGCTACCACCCCTGGCAGTACGAGTCAAGCAGGTGACAGCCGGTCTCCTCGCCAAAATCTGCAGAGCAGACAAGCCCACAGCTGCCAAGATTCGAATCAGTGCCTCCCTCCACCTCGACCACAGAGTGCAAGGGGCCACCTGGTCGCACGAGGCAAGCGAGGTCATCCGACACCTGCAAGCAGAAACACTCGTCAAGAAGAACCAAGACACACGAGACAATGGTTACACTGTTCCTCCACCATGGAGCCCTCCACCAGCCACACTCAAATTCACCGACCTCGGCGACAGTAAAGCCAACCTCCAGAAGGAGGACCTCCAAAAAATATCTCTCCAAGCCATAGCCACCGAGACACCGGCTGATGCAGCATCATACTTCACAGACGGCTCGGTGGACCCAAAACATCACAGATCCGGAGCGGCCTTCTACACCCAAGGTCAGACCCTCAAATGGAGACTTTCCAACGACTGCTCCACCCTACAAACGGAACTGGTAGCAATCTCAAAGGCCCTACAACACGCTGCAACACAACACAACAAGTCCGTCATAATTCACACGGACTCGAAATCGTCCATGCAGGCGCTGCAACACAGTCAACCAAGAGACAACGTCCACATCATCACCTCGATCCTCGCACAGCTACAGGAATTCCAAAGCCAAAACCGACCAGTCGTCTTACACTGGATTCCCAGTCATGTAGGGATCGGAGGAAACGACGTGGCAGACGAAGCAGCCAAGGCAGCTACACGTTCCAGTAGCGTACACATCCAAGTTCCAGCAAGTGTGCAACAGATCAAAAATCACCTCAGAAAGACTACCAAGCTCCACATCAAAAAGAGCTTCCTTCACGCACTCAACGCTGGTTCCCAATCAGCCAAATGGTACCTGGCGGCCACAAAAGGGGAACCACCTTTCGCTGACAAGAAAACTCCAAGACAAACCCAAGTCAGCCTTCACCGACTACGACTAGGGTACAAGTGCTCCTGGCAGATGATCGGAAACGACGTCATGGAATGCTCCTACTGTCAGGAGCCAGCAGCCAACCCACTTGAACACTATCTCCTCGATTGCGAGGTCACACAAAGCCTCCGAAACAGAACTCAAATCTCCCAAGAAACACACACAACACCAGCGGCCACTCTAACCCGAAAGGCCCATACAGACCAAATTCACCACCTACTCCGGGTTATCACACGATACCCACCACCCAGATAGCTTAGAAAGCATCCTCTCCCAGCAAGTGCGGACCCCAGTTCGGGGGGCGCGCCACTCCGAGGCTGACCACGTCCAAGAGTGGGGGCCGGTGGTAAGCGTCCACTGATCGGGGGTCCGCTCACACTTGCAACCTGCAGTATCCCTCCAATCTGCAGGTGGGACCACCTCCATTCCCAATCCGGTCTGGCTGCTCCTGGAGCTCCAGCCGGAACCACCAAACGGGCCGCCTATAGGCAAAGGCCCGTGTCGGACTACGGTCCGACAATCTATACAACAACAACAACAACAACATCACACAGACTGACTCATCACATCGCTCCTGAACCAAGAAGACCTCTCAACAAGACCTCCTGCTGGACCCGGAACTTTGAAGACCGCCCTCTCCCTTGTGCCATTTTTGGCCATCTTCCCGGACCGGACCACCCACGACTGTCATCGCCCACAACAACTCACGAGCGTTCCTGGTTTATCGAGCATTAGCTTGCCCTCCCCACTGGTGGTGTGAGTGACCCACACTCCAGCTGGAGAGCAGTTATAGCGCGATATTCCCGGCGTGGTTTGAGCTCTTTTCCTTCTACTACCATTTTTCCTTTTTCGCTCTGGCCTAGGGACCTGCACCCTCAAAAGTGTATTCGTCCTGCGGTCCCCCCTGTAACTGTTCACCTCCCTCCCAGGAGATTGTGAACACGAAAGGGGGTCGGAACAAAACCCTCCCCAGCCGAGTCTTTCCAGGAAAACCGTGATCGTGCGGGTCCACCTGGAAAGAGGGTAGCAATCCTTATCCTTCCCAAATAGGCACACTTAGCTCACGTCTATAAGTGAGCAGTCACATACACTAGGAAGAAGGCTTCCCCAATCGGGGCTCCGTGAGAGAAGCTCAGGAACCACTCTACGACCACCAGCTAGTGGGGAGTGCTGTAATTCCTTTGCTATTTACTCAACCGGAATAGGTAGGATAAAAAAAAAAATAAAAAAAAAATAAAAAAACCCGGTTATGGAGCGCGTACGCCCTCCTAACCGCGATCCCCGCCTGAACCGCCAACCTGACGACCCGAACCACGACAGGCTTCGCACAGAGAAAGCAGACCAGTTACGCGCCTTCAATGAAGCCCTGAAAACTAGGAACTCTGCCACCACCTCCAACAACTCCACCACCACCACCACCTCCACCACCACCACCACTGCTACCGCTACTGAGGACAACTGGACGAAGGTAGAAAACAAGAAACGCCGACGTGCTTTTTCGGGAAACGAATGCCGTCAAGCAGCCCCAAAGGCACCCATCACCACCACCAGCTCACCTCCAACGACACTGCCAAAATTCCGGATCACGAAAACGGACGCAAAAACAACATATGCCGCCGTCACAGAGATGGAAAAGCTAAATCCTCTGGCCAAGTTCTCAGTGCGGCCCAACCTAAAGGGGGAGATGATCGTTCACCCCAAAGACAAGAACTCCGCCACCACCCTCGACACTTACCTGCAAAGCACCACCACCATTACTTCAACCAAGCTAGACCCCGCCCAGAAACTGATGAAGTCGGTAGTCCTCCGGTACCCAAAGGAACTACCTCTCGAACCCCTGGAGAACCACCCGAAGATCCTAAAAGCCGAGAGATGCTCTCCCTTGTCCGACAAGACGGCCACCACGAAACAAGTGCTCATAACGCACTACGGCTCACCCCCCAGCACCATAGACCTCAAAACCTGGGGGATCTACGAAGTGAGGCCCTTCGTCCCAGAGCCCCTGCGGTGCTTCAGATGCCAGAAATACGGGCACCATCAGACAAGGTGCACGTACAAGGAAATCTGCGCAGTCTGCGCACAGAAGCACGGCACACACTCCTGCCTCACCAAGCTGAAAAACGGGGAAAAAATTGCCCCCAAGTGTGCCAACTGCGGGGGCAAACACCACGCCTGGAATCCTGGATGCTCCGAGAGAACAAAGAGGGTCCAGGCAAACCGACCAGCAGCAAGACCGGCCCCCACCGCCTACACACCAGCCCCACCAAGTACCTTCGTGTGGGGAACCCAAAGGCCCAAACAACAGAGACAACCTCCTCAGCCAGTCAACACCCAAAGTGCAGCCCAGTTTCCTGGCCTCACTACAGCCACACCTCAGCCACCCAAGCAGCAGACAACTACAACCACGAGCAAGACAAAAGAAGCACACACCAAGGCACCAGAAGGAATGATACACTTATCAGACCTAGCCAAGGTACTGACAACCTTCGCGGAGGGCCTAGCCGGACTACTGGGCCACAAGATCCAACCCACACAGCTCCAAATACTCATGGGGAGCGTCCTCGGGCAAGTCGCCACAGCTCCAGCCACCTCAGTGCAGGAAGCCACGCCGGTCCGCACACGAGTAACAGCCGAGGTACACTCTACACCGAAGAAGGCCACCAGAGAACCCAAGATACCAACAGCTCCCAAGATACCGACAGCTCCCAGAAAGAAACTGGACGTTTCAACTCCCCTGAACCGAACCACGGCCCAGAAGGCAAAAACCACAGAACACGAAGACATGGACCTGATCCAGTTGGAATCGAGCTTGGACACCTCCATCGAGAACCACCAGAAGTCCCCGATGAAACAGTGGTGGAAAACGTCAGCACCCTGAACATCCTTACATGGAATGCTCAGGGCATCAAAAACAAGAAACACCTCCTACAAGAACCAGCAGCCAAGGACAAGCTTGACATCATACTCCTACAAGAAACACTTCTACAAGAACACCACTGTTTCAAATTCAGCGGTTACAAGACATACAGGAGGCATTTCACGCAGGCGTCAACAAGAGGATGTATGCTCTTGGTCAAGTCAAGCATACCCTCCGCCGATGTCACGCAGCAATTTCCATGTGGGGAAAACATCGAGACACAGGCCGTCAAAGTAACCCTCCAAGAACGGGAATTAACTGTTCACAACATCTACAAGAACCCAAGGGGCTCGCTGGAGGTTACTCAATTATTTGCTTCGGCCGCTGACCACGCCACACTCATAGGAGGGGATTTAAACGCACATCATCCCTTCCTAAGCTCGGCAAGCACCACAAATGAAGACGGCCTACACCTATACACCACCTTCCAAGATACACCCGAGATCTGCCTCCTGAACACCGGAGAGCCCACCCACACTAGGGGAGGAAGGCTAGATCTAACCTTCGTCTCCAGTGCACTACAGCCTTCGGCCTCCTGGCAGATACACCCCACGCTGACCAGCGACCACTTCGCAACCCTAACAACGCTGAAGGTGAACAAACTCCCCACTCCACCCCCCCGAGATGGAGATACAATACCCAAAAGGCAGACTGGGGACTCTTTATGAAACACCTGGCTAAGTGGCGCGAAAAATCACAGCCGGCCGGCGCAGCACCCGTGGATGAGACAACCCTCCACCACCAATTGGTCGAGGCGTTTCACCAAGCGGCAGAAGAGGCTATCCCAAAAACAAAACCCACATCAAGACAGTACAATGATTACTGGTACTACTGTCCCAGGGTGAAAGAACTCAACCACAGAGTAAACATGGCCCGAAGAAACTACAGGAGACATCCCACGGAAACAAACAGACATCTCCTGCAAGTCATAGTTAAGGATACCAGGGAAGAGAAGGAAGAAATAAAAAACGTAAGCTGGCTCAAGTGGTGCTCCGATCTGAACGAGCAAACCTCCCTTGGCAAGATGTGGGCCCAGATCCGAAGGGCATCTGGGAAGGCAACACCACCACCACCACCAACCCATCCCAACCCAGAAGAGGAAGTCGAGAGACTTGCAAAACTGTTCTCTGACCGGGCAGCAACGAAAAACCTCCCGAGATAGGCGGAGGAGACACAACGGCGTCTGCGACAGGTCAGACTGCAGATGATCGAAGAGGCCTGCAACAGTGAAGATGACACCGACAGACCTTTCAACCAGCAAGAACTCCAGAAGTCGCTAAAACGAAGCAAGGACACAGCACCAGGGGCCGACAGGATAACCTACTCCATGCTTTCCCATGCCGGTACAGCCGGACACGAGGCTCTGCTACAAGCCATCAATGCTTCGTGGACAGCACAAAGACTCCCACCGGAATGGAAGAAGGCAGATATACAGCCCATTCCGAAGCTCAGAGAACCAGACAAACCGAGGCCCATCTCCCTTCTCAGCTGCATAGCGAAGACGGGAGAAAGAATGGCTCTCAACCGACTCAAGTGGAAAGTAGGCAGCCCACACCCTCACATCTTTGCTTACACCGAGAACACCGGCACAGGCACCAACATCGCCGAGATACTCAGCACAGTGGACAACAAACCAGCTCTGGTGGTCTTCCTCGACCTGGAGAAAGCCTTCGAACTAGCAAATCCTTTGGCCATTACAACTACGCTCGCTAAAAAAGGCGTCAAAGGAAGGTTGCTGGGGTGGATCCAGAACTACCTCACACAGAGAGAAGCACGAGTACGCTTTCAGGGAGCAACCTCAAGCTACAGGGTCCACGAAAACGGAACCCCACAAGGAGGCATCCTCAGTCCAATGCTGTTCAATGTCCTGATGGAAAATCTAGTCAAGCTTCCCTTCAGACAAACAGCCAAGCTCCTATGCTATGCAGACGACTTACAGCTTATAGTAAGAGGATCGAACAGACTAGCCAACACGCAACACGCACTCCAACTTATAGAAGAGGAGTGCAACAGACTTGGACTCAAGATAAATCCAGCCAAGTCGAAAGCGATGGCCATCTGCACAAACACACCAGACAAGTTGCTCTCCATACAAAACACGCCGGTAGTCTGGACCAACGCCCACCAGTGTCTTGGAATCTGGTTTGACCAGAAACTCACCTTCAAGCCGCAACTCGAGTATCTCAGGCACAGGACGAAGAGCAGACACAATATAATGAGATCGCTCACCAGCAAATCCGCAGGAGCAAACCTTCATGTGCTCAAAGCCTACTACACAGCCGCCATCAGATCGCTGGTAGATTACAGTGCTCCAGCACTCATTGGACTGAGAGAAGACCAAATAGCTAAGCTAGAAGTCATCCAAAACAATGCTCTCAGGACCATGCTCGGAGCACCCATGTGGACCAGAATTTGCAATCTGCAAATGGAAACCGAACTACCACCCCTGGCAGTACGAGTCAAGCAGGTGACAGCCGGTCTCCTCGCCAAAATTTGTAGAGCAGACAAGCCCACAGTTGCCAAGATTCGAATCAGTGCCTCCCTCCACCTCGACCACAGAGTGCGAGGGGCCACCTGGTCGCACGAGGCAAGCGAGGTCATCCGACACCTGCAAGCAGAAACACTCGTCAAGAACAACCAAGACACACGAGACAATGGTTACACTGTTCCTCCACCATGGAGCCCTCCACCAGCCACACTCAATTTCACCGACCTCGGCGATAGTAAAGCCAACCTCCAGAAGGAGGACCTCCAAAAAATATCTCTCCAAGCCATAGCCACCGAGAAACCGGCTGATGCAGCATCATACTTCACAGACGGCTCGGTGGACCCAAAACATCACAGATCCGGAGCGGCCTTCTACACCCAAGGTCAGACCCTCAAATGGAGACTTTCCAACGACTGCTCCACCCTACAAACAGAACTGGTAGCAATCTCAAAGGCCCTACAACACGCTGCAACACAACACAACAAGTCCGTCATAATTCACACGGACTCGAAATCGGCCATGCAGGCGCTGCAACACAGTCAACCAAGAGACAACGTCCACATCATCACCTCGATCCTCGCACAGCTTCAGGAATTCCAAAGCCAAAACCGACCAGTCGTCTTACACTGGATTCCCAGTCATGTAGGGATCGGAAGAAACGACGTGGCAGACGAAGCAGCCAAGGCAGCTACACGTTCTAGTAGCGTACACATCCAAGTTCCAGCAAGTGTGCAACAGATCAAGAATCACCTCAGAAAGACTACCAAGCTCCACATCAAAAAAAGCTTCCTTCACGCACTCAACGCTGGTTCCCAATCAGCCAAATGGTACCTGGCGGCCACAAAAGGGGAACCACCTTTCGCAGACAAGAAAACTCCAAGACAAACCCAAGTCAGCCTTCACCGACTACGACTAGGGTACAAGTGCTCCTGGCAGATGATCGGAAACGACGTCATGGAATGCACCTACTGTCAGGAGCCAGCAGCCAACCCACTTGAACACTATCTCCTCGACTGCGAAGTCACACAAAGCCTCCGAAACAGAACTCAAATCTCCCAAGAAACACACGCAACACTAGCGGCCACTCTAACCCGAAAGGCCCATACAGACCACATTCACCACCTACTCCGGGTCATCACACGATACCCACCACCCAGATAGCTTAGAAAGTATCCTCTCCCAGCAAGTGCTGACCCAAGTTCGGGGGGCGCGCCACTCCGAAACTGACCACGTCCAAGAGTGGGGGTTGGTGGTAAGCGTCCACTGATCGGGGGTCTGCTCACACTTGCAACCTGCAGTATCCCTCCAATCTGCAGGTGGGACCACCTCCAATCACAAATCCGTTCTGGCTGCTCCTGGAGCTCCAGCCGGAACCACCAAACGGGCCGCCTACAGGCAAAGGCCCGTGTCGGACTACGGTCCGACAATCTGACACTTCTCACATCGCTCCTGAACCAAGAAGACCTCTCAACAAGACCTCCTGCTGGACCCGGAACTTTGAAGACCGCCCTCTCCCTTGTGCCATTGTTGGCCATCTTCCCGGACCGGACCACCCACGACTGTCATCGCCCACAACAACTCACGATCGTTCTCGGTTTATCGAGCATTAGCTTGCCCTCCCCACTGGTGGTGTGAGTGACCCACACTCCAGCTGGAGAGCAGTTATAGCGCGATATTCCCGTCGTGGTTTGAGCCCTTTTCCTT
>NW_024739632.1:0-17643 GCF_018991925.1 Homarus americanus | reverse complement strand
CAGGTCCAAGCAGTCACGGGGGTGGGGGGGCACTGTATGATATTCACTGTATAAGTTGTTCTGCTGTGGTCCACGCCATCATGGGTGGTGGTGGGGAAGACACTGTATATGATATTCACTGTGTAAGTTGTTCACTGTGGTCCCTGCCATCATTAGTGGTGGTGGTGGGGTGGGGGGCACTGTATGATATTCACTGTATAAGTTGTTCACTGCGGTCCCCGCCATCATGGGTGGTGGGAGGGGCATTGTATGATATTTACTGTATAAGTTGTTCACTGCGGTCCCCGCCATCATGGGTGGTGGTGGTGGTGGGGGTGGGGGGCACTCTATGATATTCACTGTATAAGTTGTTCACTGTTGTCCCCGCCATCATGGGTGGGAGGGGGACACTGTATGATATTCACTGTATAAGTTGTTCACTGTGGTCCACGCCATCATGGGTGGTGGTGGGGAGGACACTGTATGATATTCACTGTGTAAGTTGTTCACTGTGGTCCCTGCCATCATTAGTGGTGGTGGTGGTGGGCACTCTATGATATTTACCGTATAAGTTGTTCACTGTGGTCCCTGCCATCATTAGTGGTGGTGGTGGGGTGGGGGGCACTGTATGATATTCACTGTATAAGTTGTTCACTGCGGTCCCCGCCATCATGGGTGGTGGGAGGGGCATTGTATGATATTTACTGTATAAGTTGTTCACTGCGGTCCCCGCCATCATGGGTGGTGGTGGGGAGGACACTGTATGATATTCTCTGTAAAGTTGTTCACTGTGGTCCCCGCCATCATGGGTGGTGGTGGGGAGGACACTGTATGATATTCTCTGTATAAGTTGTTCACTGTGGTTCCTGCCATCAATGGTGGTGGTGGAGTGGGGGGACACTGTATCATATTTACTGTATAATTTGTTCACTGTGGTCCCCGCCATCATGGGTGGAAGGAGGGACACTGTATGATATTCACTGTATAAGTTGTTCACTGTGGTCCCCGCCATCATGTGTGGTGGGGTGGGGGCACTGTATGATATTCACTGTATAATTTGTTCACTGTGGTTTCCGCCATCATGGGTGGTGGGAGGCGGCACTGTATGATATTCACTGTATAAGTTGTTCACTGTTGTCCCCGCCATCATGGGTGGTGGGGGGGACACTGTATGATATTCACTGTGTAAGTTGTTCACTGTGGTCCCGCCATCAAAGGTGGGGGGGAGCGGCACTATATGATATTCACTGTATAATTTGTTCACTGTGGTCCCCGCCATCATGGGTGGTGGGAGGGGCAGTGTAGTGATATTCACTGTATAAGTTGTTGACTGTGGTCCCCGCCATCCCTTAAATTGTGGTGGGGTCACTATGATATTCACTGTATAAGTTGTTCACTGTAGTCCCCGCCATCATGGGTGGTGGTGGGAGGGCACTGTGAAGTGATGTTCACCTGTATAAGTTGTTAACTGTTGCCATCATGGGTGGTGGGAGGGCACTATGTGATATTCACTGTATAAGTTGTTCACTGTGGTCCCCTCATCATGGGTGGTGTGGGGTCACTGTGTGATACTCACTCTATAAATTTGTTCACTGTGGTCCCTGCCATCATGTGGGTGGTGGTGGGGAACTGTATGATTTTCTCTCTATAACTTGTTCCTGTAGTTCCCACTCCATCAGTAAGTGGTGGTGGTGGGGGGGCACTGTATGATATTGACTGTATAAGTTGTTCACTGTGGTCCCTGCCATCATGGGTGGTGGGGGGGCACTGTATGATATTGACTGTATAAGTTGTTCACTGTGGTCCCTGCCATCATGGGTGGTGGGGGGGGGCACTGTATGATATTCACTGTATAAGTTGTTCACTGTGGTCCCCACCATCATGGGTGGTGGGGGCACTGTATGATATTCACTGTATAAGTTGTTCACTGTGGTCCCCGCCATCATGGGTGGTAGGGGGGGGGGGCACTGTATGATATTCACTGTATAAGTTGTTCACTGTGGTCCCCGCCATCATATGGGTTCTGAGGGACACTGTATGATATTCACTGTATAAGTTGGCTAAGACTGTGGTTCCATAATCAATGTGGTGGTGGTGGGGGCACTGTATGATATTCACTGTATGAGTTGTTCACTGTGGTCCCCGACATCATGGGTGGTGATGGAGGGGGGGGGGGCGCTGTATGATATTCACTGCATAAGTTGTTCACTGTGGTACCCGCCATCATGGGTGGTCGGGCACTGTATGATATTCACTGTATAAGGTGTTCACTGTGGTCCCTGCCATCATGGGTGGTAGGGGGTTCACTGTATGTTATTCACTGTATAAGTTGTTCACTGTGGTCCCCGCCATCATGGTTGGTGGGGAGGGCACTGTATGATATTCACTGTATAAGTTGTTCACCGTGGTCCCCGCCATCATGGGTGGAGTGGGGCTGTAATGTTACCGTATAAGTTGTTCCACTGCGTTCATTAATTGGTGGTGGTGGGGTGGGGGGCACTGTATGATATTCACTGTATAAGTTGTTCCTGTGGTCCCCGCCATCATGGATGGTGGTGGAGAGGGACACTGTATGATATTCACTGTATAAGTTGTTCATTGTGGTCCCCACCATCATGGGTGGTGGTGGGGGCACTGTATGATATTCACTGTATAAGTTGTTCACTGTGGTCCCCGCCATCATGGGTGGTGGGGGGGGGGACACTGTATGATATTCACTGTATAAGTTGTTCATTGTGGTCCCCACCATCATGGGTGGTGGTGGGGGCACTGTATGATATTCACTGTATAAGTTGTTCACTGTGGTCCCCACCATCATGGGTGGTGGGGGCACTGTATGATATTCACTGTATAAGTTGTTCACTGTGGTCCCCGCCATCATGGGTGGTGGTGGAAGAGGGACACTGTATGATGATATTCACTGTGTAAGTTGTTCTGTGGTCCCCGCCATCATATTATTGGTGGGGTGGGGGCACTATGATGTTCCTGTAATTTGTTCTGTGGTTTCCCGCCATCATGGTTGGTGGGAGGCGGCACTGTATGATATTCACTGTATAAGTTGTTCACTGTGGTCCCGCCATCATGGGTGGGGGGGGAGCGGCACTGTATGATATTCACTGTATAATTTGTTCACTGTGGTCCCCGCCATCATGGGTGGTGGGAGGGGCACTGTAGTGATATTCACTGTATAAGTTGTTGACTGTGGTCCCCGCCATCATGGGTGGTGGGGAGGGCACTCTATGATAATCACTGTATAAGTTGTTCACTGTGGTCACCATCATGGGTGGTGTGGGGGTCACTGTATGATACTCACTCTATAAGGTTGTTCACTGTGGTCCCTGCCATCATGGGTGGTGGTGAGGGGCACTGTATGATTTCTCTATAAGTTGTTCACTGTGGTCCCCGCCATCATGGGTGGGGGACACTGTATGATATTCATTGAATAAATTGTTCACTATGGTCCCGCCATCATGGGTGGTGGGGCACAATAATATTCACTGTATAAGTTGTTCACTTGGTTCCCGCCATCAATGGTGGTGGTGGAGTGGGGACACTGTATCATATTTACTGTATAATTTGTTCACTGTGGTCCCCGCCATCATGGGTGGGGTGCTAAGGGGTGGGGGCACTGTATGATATTCACTGTGAAGGGTTGTTCACTGGTGGTCCCTCACATCAAGGTGGTGTTGGTGGGGTGCGGGGCAGTGCATGATATTCACTGTATAAGAAAACACTTGCGGTCCTCCCGCCATCAAGTGGGTGGTGGGAGGGGCACTGTATGATATTTACTGTATAAGTTGTTCACTGTGGTCCCCGCCATCGCGGGGTGGTGGTGGGGAGGACACCGTATGATATTCTCTGTAAAGTTGTTCACTGTGGTCCCGCCATCGCGGTGGGGCACCAAGGATATTCACCGTATAAGTTGCCCGCCAGGTTCTGCCATCAATGGTGGTGGTGGGGAGGCACTGTATGATATTCACTGTATGTTGTCACCGTGTCCCTGCCATCATGGGTGCTGACGGGGACACTGCATGGATATTCACTATATGTTGTTCACTGTGGTCCCTGCCATCATGCGGCGGTGGTGGAGGGGGGACACTGCATGATATTCACTGTATAAGTTGTTCACTGTGGTCCCCGACACGCGGTGGTGATGGAGGGTAAGCAGCTGTATGATATTCACTGCATAAGTTGTTCATCAGGCACCCGCCATCATGGGTGGTCGGGGCACTGTATGATATTCACTGTATAAGGTGTTCACTGTGGTCCCTGCTGTATCATGGGTAGGGTGTTCACTGTATGTTATTCACTGTATAAGTTGTTCACTGTGGTCCCTGCCATCATGTGTGGTGGGGAGGGCACTTATGATATTCACTGTATAATTTGTTCACTGTGTATCCCCGCCATCACGGTGTGGACACTGTATGATATTTACCGTATAAGTTGTTCACTGTGGTCCCTGCCATCATTAGTGGTGGTGGTGGTGGGGTGGGGGTACTGTATGACATTCACTGTAAGGGGTTGTTCACGGCGGTCCCTCATCATGGGGTGGTGGAGGGGCACTGCATGATATTTTCTTGCATGTTGTTCACTGTGGTCCACGCCATCATGGGTGGTGGTGGGGAGGACACTGTATGATATTCTCTGTAAAGTTGTTCACCGTGGTTCCCGCCATCACGGTAGGTGGAGTGGGGACACTGCATCATATTTACTGTATAATTTGTTCATCAGGTCCTCCATCATGGTAAAGGAGGGACACTGTATGGATATTTACCGTAAAAGTTGAAAATTATCAGTCCCCGCCATCATGTGTGGTGTGGGGCACTGTATGATATTCACTGTATAATTTGTTCACTGTGTTTTCCGCTATCATGGGTGGTGGGGGGCGGCACTGTATGATATTCACTGTATAAGTTGTTCACTGTGTTCCGCCATCATGGGTGGTGGGGGGACACTGTATGATATTCACTGTATAAGTTGTTCACTGTGGTCCCGCCATCATGGGTGGTGGGGAGGGCACTCTATGATATTCACTGTATAAGTTGTTCACTGTGGTCCCCGCCATCATGGGTGGTGTGGGGGGTCACTGTATGATACTCACTCTATAAGTTGTTCACTGTGGTCCCTGCCATCATGGGTGGTGGTGGGGGCACTGTATGATTTTCTCTCTATAAGTTGTTCACTGTGGTCCCGCCATCATGGGTGGGGGGACACTATGATATTCTTGTATAAATTGTTCACTGTGGTCCCCGCCATCATGGGTGGTGGGGGCACTGTATAATTCACTGTATAAGTTGTTCACTGTGGTTCCCATCAATGGTGGTGGTGGAGTGGGGGACACTGTATGATACTGTATAATTTGTTCACTGTGGTCCCCGCCATCATGGGTGGTGGGGAGGGACACTGTGATATTTACCGTATAAGTTGTTCTGTGGTCCCTGCCATCATGGGTGGTGGGGTGGGGCACTGTATGATATTCACTGTATAAGTTGTTCACTGCGGTCCCGCCATCATTGGGTGGTGGGAAGGGCACTGTATGATATTACTGTATAAGTTGTTCACTGTGGTCCCCGCCATCATGGGTGGTGGTGGGGAGGACATATGATATTCTCTGTAAAGTTGTTCACTTGGTCTGCCATCATGGGTGGTGGGGGGCACTGTATGATATTCACTGTATAAGTTGTTCATTGTGGTTCGCCATCAATGGTGGTGGTGGGGGCACTGTATGATATTCACTGTATAAGTTGTTCACTGTGGTCCCCGCCATCAAGGGTGAAAGGGGGCACTGTATGATATTCACTGTATAAGTTGTTCACTGTGGTCCCCGCCATCATGGGTGCTGAGGGGACACTGTATGATATTCACTGTATAAGTTGTTCATTGTGGTTCCCGCCATCAATGGTGGTGGGGACACTGTATGATATTCACTGTATAAGTTGTTCACTGTGGTACCTGCCATCATGGGTGGTCGGGCACTGTATGTTATTCACTGTATAAGTTGTTCACTGTGGTACCCGCCATCATGGTGGTCGGGCACTGTATGATATTCACTGTTAAGTTGTTCACTGCCATCATGGGTGCTGAGGGACACTGTATGATATTCACTGTATAAGTTGTTCATTGTGGTTCCCGCCATCAATGGTGGTGGTGGACACTGTATGATATTCACTGTATAAGTTGTTCATTGTGGTTCCCGCCATCATGGGTGGTAGTGGGGAGGACACTGTATGATATTCACTGTATAAGTTGTTCTGTGGTCCCCTGACATCATGGGTGGTGATGGAGGTGGGGGCGCTTATGATATTCACTGCATAAGTTGTTCATGTGCTACGCCATCATGGGTGGTCAGGCACTGTATGTTATTCACTGTATAAGTTGTTCACTGTGGTCCCCGCCATGGGTGGTGAGGCACTCCATGATATTCACTGTATGTTGTTCACTGTTGTCCCCGCCATCATGGGTGGGTGGGGACACTATGATATTTACCGTATAAGTTGTTCACTGTGGTCCCTGCCATCATTAGTGGTGGTGGTGGGGTGGGGCACTGTATGATATTCACTGTATAAGTTGTTCACTGCGGTCCCCGCCATCATGGGTGGTGGAAGGGCATTGTATGATATTTATTGTATAAGTTGTTCACTGTGGTCCACGCCATCGGGTGGTGGTGGAGGACACCTATGATATTCACTGTGTAAGTTGTTCACTGTGGTCCCTGCCATCATTAGTGGTGGTGGTGGGGTGTGGGGCACTGTATGATATTCACTGTATAAGTTGTTCACTGCGGTCCCCGCCATCATGGGTGGTGGGAGGGCATTGTATGATATTTACTGTATGTTGTTCACTGTGGTCCACGCCATCATGGGTGGTGGTGGGAGGACACTGTATGATATTCACTGTGTAAGTTGTTCATGTGGTCCCTGCCATCATTAGTGGTGGTGGTGGGGGGGGGCACTGTATGATATTCACTGTATGTTGTTCACTGTGGTCCACGCCATCATGTGGTGGTGGGAGGACACTGTATGATATTCACTGTATGTTGTTCACTGTGGTCCCTGCCATTGTGGTGGTGGTGGGGTGGGGGCACCTATGATATTCACTGTATAAGTTGTTCACTGTTGTCCCGCCACGTGGGTGGTGGGGGACACTGTATGATATTTACCGATGTTGTTCACTGTGGTCCCGCCATCATTAGTGGTGTGGTGGGGTGGGGGGCACTGTATGATATTCACTGTATAAGTTGTTCATCAGTCCTCATGGTGGGTGGGAGGGCATTGTATGATTTACTGTATAAGTTGTTCACTGCGGTCCCCGCCATCATGGTGGTGGTGGGGGACACTGTATGATATTTACTGTATAATTTGTTCACTGTGGTCCCCTGCCATCATGGGTGGTGTGGGGAGGACACTGTATGATATTCTGTAAAGCACTGTGGTCCCGCCATCATGTGGTGGTGGTGGGGAGGACACTGTATGATATTCTCTGTAAAGTTGTTCACTGTGGTTCCCGCCATCAATGGTGTGGTGGAGGGGGACACTGTATCATATTTACTGTATAATTTGTTCACTGTGGTCCCCGCCATCAGGGTGGTGGTGGAGGACACTGTATGATATTCTCTGTAAAGTTGTTCACTGTGGTCCCGCCATCATGGTGGTGGTGGGGAGGACACTGTATGATATTCTCTGTATAAGTTGTTCATGTGGTTCCCATCAATGGTGGTGGTGGAGTGGGGACACTGTATCATATTTACTGTATAATTTGTTCACTGTGGTCCCCGCCATCATGGGTGGAAGGAGGGACACTGTGATATTCACTGTATGTTGTTCACTGTGGTCCCCGCCATCATGTGTGGTGGGTGGGGCATCATGATATTCACTGTATAATTTGTTCACTGTGGTTTCGCCATCATGGGTGGTGGGGCGGCACCATATGATATCACTGTATAAGTTGTTCACTGTGGTCCCCGCCATCGTGGGTGGTGGGACACTGTATGATATTCACTGTATAAGTTGTTCACTGTGGTCCCGCCATCATGGGTGGGGGGGCGGCACTGTATGATATTCACTGTATAATTTGTTCACTGTGGTCCCCGCCATCATGGGTGGTGGGGAGGCACTCTATGATATTCACTGTATAAGTTTCTGTGGTCCCCGCCATCATGGGTGGTGGGGGGGTCACTGTATGATATTCACTGTATAAGTTGTTCACTGTGGTCCCCGCCATCATGGGTGGTGGTGGGAGGGGCATGGTGATATTCACTGTATAGTTGTTAACTGTTGTCCCGCATCATGGGTGGTGGGGAGGGCACTGTATGATATTCACTGTATAAGTTGTTCACTGTGGTCCCCGTCATGGGTGGTGTGGGGGTCACTGTAATACTCACTCTATAATTTGTTCACTGTGGTCCCTGCCATCATGGGTGGTGGTGGGGGAACTGTATGATTTTCTCTATAGCTGTTCACTGTGGTTCCGCCATCAATGGTGGTGGTGGAGTGGGGGGACACTGTATGATATTTACTGTATAATTTGTTCACTGTGGTCCCCGCCATCATGGGTGGTGGGAGGGGCACTGTATGATATTTACCGTATAAGTTGTTCACTGTGGTCCCTGCCATCATGGGTGGTGGTGGTGGGGGTAGAACTGTATGATATTCACTGTATAAGTTGTTCACTGCGGTCCCGCCATCATGGGTGGTGGGGAGGGCACTGTATGATATTTACTGTATAAGTTGTTCACTGTGGTCCCTGCATCATGGGTGAAAGGGGCACTGTATGATATTCACTGTATAAGTTGTTCTGTGGTCCCCGCCATCATGGGTTCAGGGGGACACTGTATGATATTCACTGTATAAGTTGTTCATTGGTTCCCGCCATCAATGGTGGTGGTGGGGGACACTGTATGATATTCACTGTATAAGTTGTTCACTGTGGTCCCCGACATCATGGGTGGTGATGGAGGGGGCGCTGTATGATATTCACTGCATAAGTTGGTACCCGCCATCATGGGTGGTCGGGCACTGTATGATATTCACTGTATAAGGTGTTCACTGTGGTCCCTGCCATCATGGTAGGGTTTACTGTATGTTATTCACTGTATAAGTTGTTACTGTGGTCCCCGCCATCATGGGTGGTGGGGAGGGCACTCTATGATATTCACTGTATAAGTTGTTCACTGTTCCCCGCCATCATGGGTGGGTGGGGGACACTGTATGATTTTACCGTATAAGTTGTTCACTGTGGTCCCTGCCATCATTAGTGGTGGTGGTGGGGTGGGGGCACTGTATGATATTCACTGTATAAGTTGTTCACTGCGGTCCCCGCCATCATGGGTGGTGGGAGGGGCATTATGATATTTACTGTATAAGTTGTTCACTGTGGTCACGCCATCATGGGTGGTAGTGGGGAGGGACACTGTATGATATTCCTCTGTAAGTTGTTCACGTGTCCCCTGCATCATTAGTGGTGGTGGTGGGGTGGGGGGCACTGTATGATATTCACTGTATAAGTTGTTCACTGGTCCACGCCATCATGGGTGGTGGGGAGGACACTGTATGATATTCACTGTGTAAGTTGTTCACTGTGGTCCTGCCATCATTAGTGGTGGTGGTGGGGTGAGGGCTTGTATGATATTCACTGTATAAGTTGTTCACTGTGGTCCCGCCATCATGTGGTGGTGGGGAGGACACTGTATGATATTCACTGTGTAAGTTGTTCACTGTGGTCCCTGCCATCATTAGTGGTGGTGGTGGGGTGGGGGCACTGTATGATATTTCACTGTAAGTTGTTCACTGTGGTCCCCGCCATCATGGGTGGTGGTGGGGAGGACACTGTATGATATTCACTGTGTGTTCACTGTGGTCCCTGCCATCATAGTGGTGGTGGTGGGGGGCACTGTATGATATTCACTGTATAAGTTGTTCACTGTGGTCCCCGCCATCATGGGTTGGTGGGGAGGACACTGTATGATATTCACTGTGTAAGTTGTTCACTGTGGTCCCTGCCATCATTAGTGGTGGTGGTGGTGGGGTGGGGGCACTGTATGATATTCACTGTATAAGTTGTTCACTGTTGTCCCCGCCATCATGGGTGGGTGGGGGACACTGTATGATATTCACTGTATAAGTTGTTCACTGTGGTCCCTGCATCATTAGTGGTGGTGGTGTGGTGGGGTGGGGGCACTCTATGATATTCACTGTATAAGTTGTTCACTGTTGTCCCCACATCATGGGGTCACTGTATGATATTCACTGTATAAGTTGTTCACTGTGGTCCACGCCATCACATGGGTGGTGGTGGGGAGGACACTGTATGATATTCACTGTGTAAGTTGTTCACTGTGGTCCCTGCCATCATTAGTGGTGGTGGTGGTGGGCACTCATGATATTTACCGTATAAGTTGTTACTGTGGTCCCTGCCATCATTAGTGGTGGTGGTGGGGGGGCACTGTATGATATTCACTGTATAAGTTGTTCACTGCGGTCCCCGCCATTGTGGGTGGTGGGAGGGCATTATGATATTTACTGTATAAGTTGTTCACTGCGTTCCCCGCCATCATGGGTGGTGGGAGGGAACTGTATGATATTCACTGTAAAGTTGTTCACTGTGGTCCTGCCATCATGGTGGTGGTGGGGAAGACTCTATGATATTCTCTGTAAAGTTGTTCACTGTTGTTCCCGCCATCAATGGTGGTGGTGAGTGGGGGCACTGTATCATATTTACTGTATAATTTGTTCACTGTTCCCGCCATCATGATTGGAGAGGAGGGACACTGTATGATATTCACTGTATAAGTTGTTCACTGTGGTCCCCGCCATCATGGGTGGTGGGGGGCGGCACTGTATGATATTCACTTATAGTTGTTCACTGTGGTCCCCGCCATCATGGGTGGTGGGGACACTTATGATATTCACTGTATAAGTTGTTCATGGTCCCGCCATCATGGGTGGGGGGGGAGCGACACTGTATGATATTCACTGTATAGTTTGTTCACTATGGTCCCCGCCATCATGGGTGGTGGGGAGGGCGCCTCTATGATATTCATATAAGTTTTCCTGTGGTCCCCGCCATCATGGGTGAGGGGTCACTGTATGATATTCACTGTATAAGTTGTTCACTGTGGTCCCCGCCATCATGGGTGGTGGTGGAAGGGGGACACTGTGATATTCACTGTGTAAGTTGTTCAGTGTGGTCCCCGCCCTCATGTGTGTGGTGGGTGGGGGCACTGTATGATATTCACTGTATAATTTGTTCACTGTGGTTTCCGCCATCATGGGTGGTGGGAGGCAGCACTGTATGATATTCACTGTATAAGTTGTTCACTGTGGTCCCCGCCATCATGGGTGGTGGGGGACACTGTATGATATTCACTGTATAAGTTGTTCACTGGTCCCCGCCATCATGGGTGGTGGGGGACACTGTATGATATTCACTGTAAAAGTTTCATTCTGGTCGCCATCATGGGTGGTGGGTGGGGGAGCACTATGTATATTCACTGCTGAAGTTCACTGTGGTCCCGCCATCATGGGTGGTGGTGGGGGCACTGTATGATATTCACTGTATAAGTTGTTCACTGTGGTCCCCGCCATCATTAGTGGTGGGGGTGGCATTGCATGATATTCACTGTATAAGTTGTTCACTGTGGTCCACGCCATCATGGGTGGTGGGGGGCATATATATTCACTGTAAGTTGTTCACTGGTCCCCGCCAAAATGGGTGATGGGGGGACACTGTATATTCACTGTATAAGTTGTTCACTGGTTCCCCGCCATCATGGGTGGTGGAAAGAGAGAACTGCTGTATGACTGTATAAGTTGTTCACTGTGGTTCCCCCATCATGGGTGGTGGGTGGGGGCATATGGTATTCACTGTATAGTTGTTCTGTGGTCCCGCCATCATGGGTGGTGGTGGTGGGGGAACACTGTATATATAACCTAAGTTGTTCACTGTGGTTCCCGCCATCGGTGGTGGTGGGAGCACTGTATGGTATTCACTGTAGTTGTTCACTGTGGTCCCCGCCATCATGGTGTGGTGGTGGGAGAAACTGTATGATATTCACTGTATAAGTTGTTCACTGTGGTCCCTGCATCATGGGTGGTGGGGAGCGGCACTGATATTCACTGTATAAGTTGTTCACGGTGGTCCCTGCATCATGGGTGGTGGTGGAGACAAACAAATATTCACTGTATAAGATGTTCACTGTGGTCCCTATCACGGGTGGTACAGTAAGTCTTTAGTTAAAGGTGGATTATAGTGCAAGTCTTTAGTTAGAGGTGAAAAGATTATTAGGGGTTGAGGAAAAGTGGGTGAAACTTAAATACAGTATTAGGAGTAGAAAGAAGTCTGGGCTCAACCAAAGGATCCTTCATCTTCTTATTGAATTGTTTTTATCTTTGATTCTGCTCCTTGGGTCAAGTCAGACCTTTGTATAATATTGGTATATATATATATTTTCTTATTATTATTATTTTATTGTTGGAGTTAATTGAGGCTCGTCCAGGTCCTTGTGTAACTGGGAGAATTAGTCACATTTTTTTTTTTTTTTTTTTTTGGGGTGTTAGTTAAGTGTGTTAGTTGTGTTGAATTCTAAAATTTGCTGTATGGAGGCCTGCCAGGTTCTTGAGTGGAGCTGGTAGGTCCCACTCCTCATATTCCTCTATTAATGTTTTATGTGTAAATGTGTAACATGTTAGGGTAGGAGGTGGTTCCGATTAGCCTTCTAGCTAATGTCTTCTTTGGAGGGTAATCCCATTATTATTATTATTTTTTCAGGTTAGTAGGCCCTTGGGTCCTTGTGTAGCTGGGTAATCTTTTTTTTTTACTAAAGATTTAGTTCAATGTTAAATGTTAATTATTAAATATTAGTTATGTTAGTCTAAAAGGTACACTGTGGAGAGCCTGCCAGGTTCTTAATAAGGCTGGTAGGTCCTCCCATCTTTGTCTCTCTGTGGGTTTTATATGTATGTTAGGGGCAGGAGATGGACCAGTACTTTCCTTCCTAGCTGATTTAAACCAACTGTGTTCTTAAATTCTTCATTGTCTGCTGTGTTATCCAGTTTGATATGTTTTCTGTGTGGATTCAGTCCTTTTTTCCAAATATTTTGCAGCTTTGTTGTGCATATCTACATTGATTGCTAAAGTTGCTCTCTTATGTAGCTGTTCATTACTGATGTGGTCTGTATATTTCATATATACTCGTCTAAGGGCTATATTTTGTACTGTTTATATTTAATACTCGTTTTAAAGATTGTTCAATGGGATGGGTGGGTAGTCCGCAAATTGGTTTATTAAAGACAATATATATCTTTCTCTTGTTATTAATACTAAGGTTCTTAAAGCGTTTTGTTTTGATAATCGTATTCTTGCCTGTCGTTCTTATCTTTTTAAGTATCGTATATATCCTCTTTTGTTGGTTTAGTCGACGTATCCTGCCTTCAGTCATCGTATGGGTATGGTTCTGGTCGACTATTACTGGACTTGTTTTATTCTTATTTATTAATTGCTATCGAATTTGTTCTTATTTGTCCTGATTTTCCATTTTCTCAAAATCATTTGTTTTATCGCTCTTACCGTGTAAAGTGCCATAAATTGGGTTGATTTTCTGGTATGATACTATTTGAGTAATATCATCAGTAAATTACATATTCGCTAAAGAGGTGGGTTGGGGTGTGTACAGAGTATAAATTGTATATAGTGTTGGAGAAAGGCCTCCTTGAGGAACTCCTCTCAAGATTAAACATAGTTCAAAAAGTTTCCAATTTGAATTGTTAACGCTCCTACCATCTAATGGTTGCACAATATTCTTAGCAAGTATTCATTGGTCCAGTTTTAATATTTTTATATTTTAAGCCTAAATGCCAAACCTTATCCAAGCCAGAAACATCCATAAAATTATATTAGTTAAGATTTGCCTTGCTTTCTGTTGCAATTATTTCCGTTATTATGGCTATTGCAGTTGGGGTATTTCTGTGGGCATAAATCCTGTGCATCTGTTATTGGTTTCCCATGTTGTGTTAAAAAGATATAAGTCTTGGTTAAATTTTTCCAATAGTTCCCAGTAATTTCTAATAAGGATGTTATTGGCCTGTAGTTGAAATAACTTCTGTGTCCTTACCACTCAACTTCGGAATAAATATCATTTTAGCATATTTTGGTTTGTCTGAAATGTAGTTATTAAGCATACGTTAAAATGTTTAATAGTGTGTTAAATCATTTTTCAGGTAGATTCATGATCATATTTCGTGCTAGCAATACCTGTGGTAGGAAGCTTTTCATAAACTATCAGACGTGCATCCTTTCTCCCCATGATTTATTGTTGATTATTGGAAATAAGTTGTAGTCTATATATTGCCTTGGGGTGATTCTATGTATATATCTTCCATTTCTTCTTCTATCCTCTCTTCAAGTTCACTATCAAAATCTTCATTTTCCTCATCTGATATTTTAAACTTTTACCCATTCCCTTTTTTGAATGCTGACTCTTGTTCATTTTCCTACAATTTTGTTTCCATTTGGTCTTTAATGTATAGTGTTTTTGCGTGTTGTGCCCCATCATCTTGTTTATGGAAGTCAAAATGTTTTTGTCTTCAATCATGTCAGCCGCCATTATAATATCATTCCATTTTATTGTTTGCTTCACCCATGCATCTCTTAATTTTATCTAGTGCTCTCTGTGTAACGTATATAGCCATCTGTTACTACCATCTTTCCCTTATACTATTTATTTCATTGTAATAAGGTCTGGATTAATTTAACTCTTCTGGTAGTCCATATTTGTTGGAGGTAATGTTCTAAAGTGTGAAACAGGGTGTGTTTGGTTATAGATGTTTTTATTGCTGGGTGCAGTCTGTCCCATTTCTGAGTCTATATCTTCCTATTGTTTTCCTTGTAGGTTAATCGGTGGTGATTACTTAAGTCGTCTTTGGAAACAGCCAGTCTGTTTCTCATTTCAGTCTCTTTATTGGTATCTGTATACGGGAGCTTGTTGACGATGTTAGTATAATTGGCAGATGGTCACTGCCTGTGAAGTCCTATGTATTATATGAAGTAATTGAAAAGAGCTTTGTTGGTAAATTTTATTACAATTGTCGATTGTGTATTGTGATTTCTCCAGGTTGGAAAGTTAGGACCCAGATGATTGATTTTCCTATTTATTAATTGATTAGGGCGTTTCCCGGCGTTATTCTTTGTATTTAATAAAAAATCCTGTAATGTCTAGCGTTAAAGTCTCTAGTGTACATCGGATGACTACTGTTAGCCAATTTTAATAGATGCTTCTATAAGTGATAAGATCGTCTCATTGGCAGATAAAGTAAGTAACCAATTATTCCGTCTCCTTGAGTTGTATTTATTTTTGACCTTGAAATTCATCCTGGAAGTCATCAAGGTGGATTTAAATTTGGTTTGCACCTTATAGCTACTCCACCATTTCTGTGATTTATTTCTTTGGTTTTACATAATAGTTAAAGAGTTTATGTTGTTTGTTTTCTGTCTCACCGTGACTGTTTATTAGTATAATGTCGGGTCAATTTCTTAATGCCTATATTACTTGGGTTAATTCTCTCCATTTCCAGTTTCTTACGTTGTGTTGTGTATTATTCTTAAAGTTCTTACTGTTTGTCTATTGTCGTATTTATATCTTGGTTAGCAACTTCTGTTGAGTGACCTATCACCTGTTTCACTTCGGCTCTTCTAAGCTCTGACGGGTCTCTATTTAAAAGTCATTGGTCATGTCTGGTTTGTCCATGTGATTAAATGACTGAACGTAATCTTCACTTAGGGATTTTCGATATATCATAGCCTTAGCCCTCAGCCACAGTTTTTTACTATTTATTTTCCTGTTAGTCTCCCGATGTTGGGATTCCATGTGTTTTTGTTGTAGTGATAACTTTTAATCCAATATCTTCAGCAGATTCAGGTTGTATATTATTTCAGTTTCATCTTATCTTCTCTCTCCTACTCCTTTGTCTTGTAGTCTGTATCCTTTTGTTATTTCCTATTTTCTCTTTGTCACTTCTAGTCATTTAATGGGATCTCTATCAGTCGCTTAATGTTCCTTGTGTATCAACTGTTGCTCCTTACTCCGGCCTTTGTTTGTCTAGCTGTGATCTTTCAACTCCAGTTCCTTGCGTATATTTCAAAATAGTTTTTCAGTTATTGGTTCTCTGGAAATATCATCTCTGTTGGGCTATTCAGATTTAAACATTTTCATAATTCCTCATTGTGTATAGTCCGGGTGCAATGATATTGTGCAAATAATGCGCGGATCATACTAATCATTACCTTATCATGTATTGGCTCTTAGGTTTAATATGAGTGGATTCTGGTCTGCCAGGCCTCTTGGACCGCTCTCTTGGCCTATTTCGACGTATGTCATGTCCTTATGTCTTGTTCCTTTTCCTTGTTTCTTGTTCCTGTGCTATATATTGTTTTTTATTAGGCGTATTACCATTACTATCCTATGTCCCTGTATATGCATTTCACGTTTCTCTTTGGTTGAGACAACCAGCATGTGTATTCTTACATTCAGTGTAAATTATGGTCGTCGCCTGCACAAATCTGAGCAGTACTGCTTTTCGGACGTCTCGTTGTGTGTTCTTCATATTGTTGTGGGAGAAACAAGTTTACCCAGACTGATGAATGTCTCCTTCTTTATTTGATGTGTGGTGTGACTGACATGTTGAATCTAAGCCCTGTTTAAAACTATAATGGTAAACACTTCTTCAAAGTAATCTTAAAAACATGGTATGAGTCTTTCTTAATGACTTCTTCAATCTTCGTCACCACTGTTTTGGCGTTCAGTTCATCTTTCGGTCTTCCAGTATCTTCCTCAATCTCTTGGTCGACTTGACGAACAACTGATCTTTTTGCTTTTTTGTTCTGGTGCGCATAACCAACAACAAAGGCCTTCATTGAAAAATATATCTGGCTTCTTTTTGAAGAGTTTTATCTAGATAAAGTCCTCTTTTCAGACTACTTTAAAACCTTCATTGGTGCTGAATATTCTTGTAGAGTGGGACTTGCAATTTGTATAAGTGATTTCTGCCATCCCTTCAATAGAGTGTCCCTTATCTCTATATTTATTCTGTGCTTGTTGTATCTTCTTGGTTGCATCTAATCCTACCTATAACTGGGGCTCCTGCCTGGAGCAGTGACCCCCCCCCCCTCTTGGACGGGCGTCGGGCTCGTGAGGTTCTGCGCAGGTTACCTGTGACTGTAGTTATGTCTGAAAGTTGCCACCGGTGACCCCGGACAAGGGGTGCCCCTACTATCTGGGTTGCCGGATCGACCGTATCACTAAGTCCGCCTCCTTTCAAAGAACAGGTATGGGGGATGAAAAAAGGAAAGAGACTTAGAGAGTAGAGACAGAATCCACCTACCACCACGTTCGGTTGTAATCAGAGCACCACCCAATAAACGATGCATGTATCACGCCACCGTGGGCACCACTGATTAGCCAATCGAACAATAGACGCACAAGGCAGTAGTCAAAATTTGGGAGCCCAAATATTTGTTTCACAGAAGTTGGAATTTTCCATGCAATCTGTGATGGTAATTACCACCATCACTATGTTGAGTAAAGGTAATCCACTAGGATTAGAGTGTCTCAACAAAGATGCAGACTGCTCAAACATGCAGCAAAGGCAGATCTTCGCAGCTCAGGTCCAGCAG